>NC_133618.1:582491286-582792760 GCF_048593235.1 Sminthopsis crassicaudata | reverse complement strand
GGGAATAGTTTCAAATTTTTCTTCAGACTGGCTGTATCATTTTACAATTCCACCAACAACGAATTTCCCATATCCTTTATTACATTTATCATTATCTTTTCCTTTCATTTTAGTCGATCTGAAAAGTGTGAGATGGTACTTCAGAATTGTGAGTTACAAGTTCATAACAAAACAAGAGATAGAAATTATTATAAAATGTAAAATAGATTATTTTGATTACATGGAAAACCAAAGAAACCAAGATTAGAAGAAAAGCAGAAAGCTAGAAACCTGTCCTTATAGCAAGTGTTTCTGACAAAGGTCTTATTTATCAAATGTATAGAGAAGTGAGTAAAGTTTACAGACTACAGGCCAATTGAAAAATGGTAAAAATATATAAACAAACTGTTTTCAGGTGAAGAAATCAAAGGCATCTATGGGCATGGAAAGAAGTGCTTTGAAGCACTTTTGATTAGAGAAATGCAAACTAAATTAACTCTAGAGTACTTTGCACCATCAGTTCGATTAATTTGACCAAAAAAAGAAATGATGATAGATATAGGAGGTGTGGGAAAACTAGGACACTAATGCACTATTGGTAGAGTTATGAACTGATCTAACCACTCTAGAGAGTAATTTGGAACTATGCCGAAAGGGAAACCAAACTGTGCATACTTTTAGTCTAGCAGTAACACTAATAGGTTTGAAACATATCATAAGAGATATCATAAAAGAGAAAAGGACTTGTATGTTCAAAAATATTTATACTAGTCCTTTTCATGTTGGCAAAATATTAGAAATTGGGGGGATACCTATCAATTGGGAAATGGCTGAACAAACAGTGGTATGTGAATGTTATGGAATACTATTGTGCAATAAGAAATGATGAATAGTCAGATTTCATAAAAAATCTGGAAAAGCTAGTATGAAATGATGAAAAATAAAATAAGCAAAACTAGATAAAATTGTACAACAGTATCAGCAACATTGTGTAATGGCCAACTGAGTGACTCAGTTCTTCTCAGAAACACAATGAATGATCCAAGGCAAGTACAAAGGATTCACAAAGGAAAATGCTATAAACAGCCAAAGAACTTTTTTTTTTTTAATTTTAATTTTATTTTATAATTATAGCATTTTTTTTTGACAGTACATATGCATGGGTAATTTTTTACAACATTATCCCTTGCACTTACTTCTATTCAGATTTTTTCCCTTCCTCCCCCAACCCCCTCCCCCAGATGGCAAGCAGTCTTATATATGCTAAATATATTACAGTATATTCTAGATACAATATATGTGTGTAGAACCGAATTTTTTGTTGCACAGGAAGAATTGGATTCAGAAGGTAAAAATAACAGTTTACATTCATTTCCCAGTGTTCCTTTTCTGGATGTAGCTAGTTCTGTCCATCATTAATCAATTGGAATTGGATTAGCTCTTCTCTATGTTGAAGAAATCCACTTCCATCAGCATACATCCTCGTACAGTATCATTGTTGAAGTGTATAATGATCTTCTGGTTCTGCTCGTTTCACTCAGCATCAGTTGATGTAAGTCTCTCCAAGCCTCTCTGTATTTCTCCTGTTGGTCATTTCTTATAGAACAATAATATTCCATAACATTCATATACCATAGTTTACCCAACCATTCTCCAATTGATGGACATCCATTCATCTTCCAGCTTCTAGCCACTATGAAAAGGGCTGCCACAAACATTTTGGCACATACAGGTCCCTTTCCCTTCTTTAGTAGTTCCTTGGGGTATAAGCCCAGTAGTAGTATGGCTGGGTCAAAGGGTATGCACATTTTGATAATTTTTTGGGCATAATTCCAGATTGCTCTCCAGAATGGTTGGATTCTTTCACAACTCCACCAACAATGCATCAGTGTCCCAGTTTTCCCACAGCCCCTCCAAAATTCATCGTTATTTGTTCCTGTCATCTTAGCCAATCTGACAGGTGTGTAGTGGTATCTCAGAGTTGTCTTAATTTGCATTTCTCTGATCAATAGTGATTTGGAACACTCTTTCATATGAGTGGAAATAGTTTTAATTTCATCATCTGAAAATTGTCTGTTCATATCCTTTGACCATTTATCAATTGGAGAATGGCTTGATTTCTTATAATTAAAGTCAATTCTCTGTATATTTTGGAGATGAGGCCTTTATCAGAACCTTTAACTGTAAAAATGTTTTCCCAATTTGTTACTTCCCTTCTAATCTTGTTTGCATTAGTTTTGTTTGTGCAGAAACTTTTTAATTTGGTGTAATCAAAATGTTCTATTTTGTGATCAATAATGATCTCTAGTTCTCCCTTGGACACAAACTCCTTCCTCCTCCACAAGTCTGAGAGGTAAACCATCCCATGTTCCTCCAATTTATTTATGATTTCGTTCTTTATGCCTAAATCTTGGACCCATTTTGATCTAATCTTAGTATGTGGTGTTAAATGTGGGTCCATTCCTAGTTTCTGCCATACTAATTTCCAGTTTTCCCAGCAGTTTTTGTCAAATAATGAATTCTTATCCCAAAATTTGGGATCTTTGGGTTTGTCAAAGATTAGATTGCTATTTTTATTCACTATCTTGCCCTGTGAACCTAACCTATGCCACTGATCAACTAGTCTATTTCTTAGCCAATACCAAATGGTTTTGGTGACTGTTGCTTTATAATATAGCTTTAAATCAGGTACACTTAACACCTTCCTCTGACTTTTTTTTTCATTAGTTCCCTTGCAATTCTTGACCTTTTATTCTTCCATATGAATTTTGTTGTTATTTTTTCTAGGTCATTAAAATAGTTTCTTGGGAGTCTGATTGGTATAGCACTAAATAAATAGATTAGTTTGGGGAGTATTGTCATCTTTATTATATTCGCTCGGCCTATCCAAGAACACTGAATGTCTTTCCAATTATTTAAATCTGACTTTATTTTTGTGGCAAGTGTTTTGTAATTTTGCTCATATAATTCCTGACTCTCCTTTGGTAGATATATTCCCAAATATTTTATACTATCGACTGTTATTTTGAATGGAATTTCTCTTTGTATCTCTTGCTCTTGGATTGTGTTGGTAATGTATAAAAATCCTGAGGATTTATGTGGATTTATTTTGTATCCTGCGACTTTGCTAAAATTCTGAATTATTTCTAATAGCTTTTTAGCAGAGTCTTTGGGGTTCTCTAAGTATACCATCATGTCATCTGCGAAAAGTGACAATTTGATTTCTTCATTTCCTACTCTAATTCCTTGGATCTCTTTCTCTGCTCTTATTGCCAAGGCTAGAGTTTCTAGTACTATATTGAATAGTAATGGTGATAGTGGGCAACCTTGTTTCACTCCTGATCTTACAGGGAAAGGTTCTAGTTTATCACCATTACATATGATGTTTACTGAAGGTTTTAAATATATGCTCCTTATTATTTTAAGGAATAGTCCATTTATTCCTATACTCTCAAGCGTTTTTAGTAGGAATGGATGTTGGATTTTATCAAATGCCTTTTCTGCATCTATTGAGATGATCATATGGTTTTTATTAATTTGATTATTAATATGGTCAATTATACTAATAGTTTTCCTAATATTAAACCAGCCCTGCATTCCTGGTATAAATCCCACTTGGTCATAGTGTATTATCCTGGGGATGATTTTCTGAAGTCTATTTGCTAATATCTTATTTAAGATTTTAGCATCAATATTCATTAAGGAAATTGGTCTATAGTTTTCTTTCTCAGTTTTCGATCTACCTGGTTTAGGTATCAGTACCATATCTGTGTCATAGAAGGAATTTGGTAGGACTCCTTCAATCCCTATTTTTTCAAATAGTTTACATAACATTGGAGTTAGTTGTTCTTTAAATGTTTGGTAGAATTCACCTGTAAATCCATCTGGTCCTGGGGACTTTTTCTTAGGAAGTTGGTTAATAGCTTGGTCTATTTCTTTTTCTGAGATGGGACTATTTAGACTACTTACTTCTTCTTCTGTTAATCTGGGCAAGCTATATTTTTGAAGGTATTCTTCCATTTCATTTAAGTTATCGAATTTATCGGCATAAAGTTGAGCAAAGTAGCTCCTAACTATTGTTCTAATTTCCTCTTCATTAGTGGTGAGTTCTCCCTTTTCATTTTCAAGACTATCAATTTGCTTTTTCTCTTTCCTTTTTTTAATCAGGTTTACTAAGGGTTTGTCTATTTTGTTGGTTTTTTCATAAAACCAACTCTTAGTTTTATTAATTAATTCAATAGTTTTTTTACTTTCAATTTTATTAATCTCACCTTTTATTTTTTGAATTTCAAGTTTTGTGTTTGTCTGGGGCGTTTTAATTTGTTCCTTTTCTAGCAATTTTAGTTGTAAGCCCAATTCGTTGGCCCTCTCTTTCTCTATTTTATGCAAGTAGGCCTGTAGAGATATAAAACTTCCCCTTATTACTGTTTTGGCTGTATCCCACACATTTTGGTATGATGTCTCATTATTGTCATTTTCTTGGGTGAAGTTATTAATTATGTCTATGATTTGCTGTTTTACCCAATCATTCTTTAGTATAAGATTATTTAGTTTCCAATTATTTTTTGGTCTCTTTTCCCCTGGCTTTTTATTAAATGTTATTTTGATTGCATTATGGTCTGAAAAGGATGTATTTACTATTTCTGCCTTACTGCATTTGATTTTGAGGTTTTTATGCCCTAGTATATGATCAATTTTTGTATAGGTTCCATGAACTGCTGAGAAGAAAGTATATTCCTTTCTGTCTCCATTTAGCTTTCGCCAAAGATCTATCATATCAAACTTTTCTAGTATTCTATTTACCTCTTTGACTTCTTTCTTATTTATTTTGTGGTTTATTTATCTAATTCTGAGAGTGCAAGGTTGAGATCTCCCGCTATTATAGTTTTGCTATCTATTTCCTCTTGCAGCTCTCTTAATTTCTCTTTTAAGAATTTAGATGCTGCACCACTTGGTGCATACATGTTTAATATTGATACTGCTTCACTATTGATGCTTCCCTTTAGCAGGATATAATGCCCTTCCTTATCTCTTTTAATTAGATCAATTTTTGTTTTTGCTTGATCTGAGATGAGGATGGCTACTCCTGCTTTTTTGGTTTTGCCTGAAGCATAATAGATTCTGCTCCACCCTTTTACTTTTAGTTTGAATGTCTCATCCTGTTTCAGGTGTGTTTCCTGTAAACAACATATAGTAGGATTCTGACTTTTAATCCAGTCTGCTAACTGCTTCCTCTTTATGAGGCAGTTTGCCCCATTCACATTTATGGTTAGAAGGACGAATTCTACATTGCTTGCCATCCTATTAACCCCCGCTTATGCTTTTCCCCTTTCCTTCCCTCTTACCCTCCTATCCAGTATTAAACTGGTGAACACCACTTGCTTTTCACAGCCCTCCCTTTTTAGGATCCCTCCCCCACCTTAAAGATCCTCTCCTTATTTTACCCCTTTTCCTCGAAATTACTGTATTCCCTTCCCCTTAGCTTACTCCTTCCCTTTCACTTTTCAATGAAGTGGAAGAAGTTTCACCATAAATCGAATATGTCTATTGATACACGCTATGTTCATCTCCCTCCTTTCTTTCTCTCAGATATAATAGGTTACCTTTGCCTCTTCATGAGATGTAGTACCACCACTTTACACTTTTTTATGATATAATCTCCTTTCCACCTCTAGTTTCTAAGACAAATTGTACATATGTTCTTTACATATTTTTTTGACAGAAGTATAGTTCTCAAGATTTCTTTTTACCTTTTTAGAAATCTCTTGAGTTCTGTATTTGAAGATCAAACCTTTTATGTAGGTCTGGTTTTTTCATCAAAAATAGATGGAATTCATTTATTTCGTTAAATGTCCATCTTCTTCCCTGGAAAACAATGCTCATTCTTGCTGGGTAAGTTATTCTTGGCTGCATACCAAGTTCCTTAGCCTTTCGGAATATCATGTTCCAGGCCCTGCGTTCTTTTAATGTGGACGCTGCTAGATCCTGGGTTATCCTTATTGTGGATCCTCCATATCTGAATTGTTTTTTTCTAGCAGCTTCCAATATCTTTTCCTTTGTCTGATGGTTCTTGAACTTGGCCACTATATTTCTTGGCGTTTTGATTTTAGGGTCCCTTTCAGTAGGTGATCGATGAATTTTCTCAATGTCTATTTTACCCTCTGTTTCCAAAACATCTGGGCAGTTCTCTTTGATAATTTCCTCGAAAATGGTGTCCAAGCTCTTTTTTTCCTCCCATTTTTCAGGGAGTCAGATTATTCTCAAATTGTCTCTCCTGGATCTGTTTTCCAGGTCTGTTGTCTTTCTGGTAAGGTACTTGACAGTCTTTTCAATTGTTTCATTTCTCTGGTTTTGCTTGACTCCCTCTTGGTTTCTCCTTGAGTCATTCATTTCTACTTGTTCCAGTCTAATTTTCTTTTTTTTTTTTTTTTTTTTAATTTTTTTTTTTTATTTTATAATTATAACATTTTTTGACAGTACATATGCATGGGTAATTTTTTACAACATTAGTCCTTGCACTTACTTCTATTCAGATTTTTTCCCTTCCTCCCCCAACCCCCTCCCCCAGATGGCAAGCAGTCTTATATATGTTGAATATATTACAGTATAATTTAGATACAATATATGTGTGTAGAACCGAATTTTTTGTTGCACAGGAAGAATTGGATTCAGAAGGTAAAAATAACAGTTTACATTCATTTCCCAGTGTTCCTTTTCTGGATGTAGCTGGTTCTGTCCATCATTAATCAATTGGAATTGGATTAGCTCTTCTCTATGTTGAAGAAATCCACTTCCATCAGCATACATCCTCGTACAGTATCATTGTTGAAGTGTATAATGATCTTCTGGTTCTGCTCGTTTCACTCAGCATCAGTTGATGTAAGTCTCTCCAAGCCTCTTTGTATTTCTCCTGTTGGTCATTTCTTATAGAACAATAATATTCCATAACATTCATATACCATAGTTTACCCAACCATTCTCCAATTGATGGACATCCATTCATCTTCCAGCTTCTAGCCACTATGAAAAGGGCTGCCACAAACATTTTGGCACATACAGGACCCTTTCCCTTCTTTAGTAGTTCCTTGGGGTATAAGCCCAGTAGTAGTATGGCTGGGTCAAAGGGTATGCACATTTTGATAATTTTTTGGGCATAATTCCAGATTGCTCTCCAGAATGGTTGGATTCTTTCACAACTCCACCAACAATGCATCAGTGTCCCAGTTTTCCCACAGCCCCTCCAACATTCATCGTTATTTGTTCCTGTCATCTTAGCTAATCTGACAGGTGTGTAATGATACCTCAGAGTTGTCTTAATTTGCATTTCTCTGATCAATAGTGATTTGGAACCAGTCTAATTTTCAATGATGTATTTTCTTCACTCACTTTTTTTATATCTCTTTGTAATTGTCCAATTGAGTTTTTATCTTCTATGGAATTTTTTTCCATTTTATCCATTTTATTTTTTAGAGAGCTGATTTCTTTTTCCAGCTCACTAATCCTGTTTTCCTTGGAGTTGTTTACCTTTTCCAGCTCACTAATCCTGTTTTCCTTGGAGTTGTTTACCTTTTCCAGCTCACTAATCTTGTTTCTCAATGATTTGATTTCTTTATCCACTCTGTCTTTGAATGCATGGGATGACTTCTCCAGGCTCTCTTGCCAAGCTTCCCTTTCCTTTTCCCATTTCTCTTCCAGCTCTCTTGTGAGAGCCTTTTTGATTTCCTCTATGAGGTTCTTTTGTATTGAGGAGCAGCTTATATCCCTCCCAGGGGATACATCTGGGGACAGTCTGTTCCTAGTCTCCTCAGCATTTGAAGTCTGCTCCCTCTCCACACAGAAGCTGTCAATGGTCAGAGCCCTTTTGAATTTTTTGTTCATTTTGTCAGAGTAGGAATCAAAGAAAACAAACTGACAAGAGAAACAATTGGTCTGTTTTGCGGGGGATGGGGTTGGATGGTATTAATGGGCTTCCTCTACAGACTGGGGGTAGGGCAGCAGAGAGCCACTAACAGAACAGCAATGACTGTACTAAGTAACAGCCAAAGAACTAATAGATTCTGAATACAAATCTAATTCCACCCCCCCCACTTACTTTATCCTTTTTTTTTTCCTTTTGATCTCTGTCATCCTTCACAACTGGGACTAACATGGAGATATGTTTTACATGACACCATATGCAAATTCTATATCAAATTGACTTATTTTAGGAAGAAGAGAGAAGAGGGGAAAAATTCAGAATTAAAAATCTTGTAAAAATGAATGTTAAATTTTTTTATTGACATAATTGGGGAAAATCAAATACTGTTAAAATAAAGACAAAGACTCAAAATCTTATATTGTCATCACGTAAAAAATGCAATAAAAATGTAAGATCATCAAACAATGCAAGGTTAAAAAAGTAGTTCACAAAACCACGATTAGCATATAAGATTCCCATAACTAACAGCTATTTTTGTTTGGTCTTTGCATCACCTGGCATCCAAAAGAATGTTTGACACATAATAGATACTTGGTAAATGTTTGTTGAATTCAATTGAGTTGAAGGCCAAGATTTGGCTCTTCCAATTTCCTATCATACCATCTGCATAACTATATTATATGACTGATTAATCTATAAGCTCCTTGCAGAGTCAAATCCATTAGTAGAATTTTCATAGAGTTTAGAGCTTCTTCTTTAAAAACAAACAAAAATCCTAAATGCAAATCAGTGCTTAATCTTTCCCATTCATACAATAACTATACTACCAATATCTAATTGACTTTATTGATAGTTAGACATAATTATCTTCAAACCATTAGATTGAAGCTATTTGATTCATTAGATTTTATGTGAAAATGAAACTAGAACCATTAATATGTCTCTTTTTATTACATTTAAAAGATTTAACTGAGATTTTGGTATATACTTAAGTATTTCATTTGAGTCTTCAGTGGTGCTCTGAAGCTCACAGATACTTGAAACACAGAATATCATATACATTATGATTCATACACCTTTTTTACTTAGGGTAAAATGTTATTAAGTCTTAACTTTTAAAATTACCCAGCCATTGCTAGCTGCTGCTATTCCTTAAACATTTTATCTTTTAAATTATGTGTATTTAAAGAGGCTTACAAAACTTAATCTTTAGAATTTATTTCACATTAAAGTTTATATTTAAAATGCCATTCTTTCTGTATGCAATTTTTGTCTGCAATTTTGACTAACTGTTTATTAGTCTAAATACCCAGCACACTATAGTGGTGTAAATTATCAGTAAACAAGTAATGTTAATTACCATACAATAATCCATCACAGGTAAAGCTAGTTTAGCTAGTAGTTCTTATGTCCCATAACTTTAAAATCAATATGATAATTGCAAATTACAATAATTAAAAGAAAATTAAATCATATAACACATTAAAAAATAACACACTATTTTACTGTCGCAATTATCAGGCAAGATTTCAGTTTCTAAAATGAATAGTGCTTAACCTCTTAATTCATGTTAAAGGGTCTTAGAGATTTCTGTGCAAGTGCACCATTTAGAGGTTGATGTATGTAACATGAATTAATAGATACTGCTGGGACAGAATGCTCATTTGGAAAATCTAGTCAAAGTCAGTTGCTAAAAGAATTTCATTCATTATTGCACATGTTTAACATAAATTGAATTACTTTCCATGTAGGGGAGGAGATGAGGGAAAAACGAGGAAAACAAATTGGAACACAAGATTTTGCAAGGGTGAATGTTAAAATTTATCCATGCATATATTTTGAAAATAAAAGGCTTTTGTTGAAAAAGAAGAATTCACCTGTTTTAAAAAAAATACATTCATTCTCCCCTCTGTATGGGAAAACCCAAATGGCTACAATGATTTTATATCAATTAGCTTTTATTATGCTCATAACATGGTCCTTCTGGGTTTGGTGGAAGCTCATCTTCATTTTATTTCCTTTGATTACTTAATCATTCGTCAAGGTCTCTCTCTCCAATTCTACATACTTTGGTAATGGAATCATATTTTTCTAATCAAAGTTCATAAATGAGCTTTTGCTTGCAAGGCAATGTTTAATTTAAGAAGATCAATATGCCTCTCTTCACTATCATAAACAGTATAAAGGCCCAAATCTCATATTTAAAATGGCAAATGGCATAATAAGGATCTTTGTGGCATTTTTTTTCCCAAATCAGTGAATCACAGTTTTTTTTTTTTTTTTTTTTTTTTTTTTTTTTTTTTTTTTTAGGTTCCTTCCAGATCTTCTGACTTAGAATTGTTATGTATTAGGGTCTTTTTACAAATGAGTCAGCCCAGTGCAAACAGGAGGTTATTGAGTCGCCTGGAAGTAATTTCTGTGGGCAGAGACTACCCCATGGGCAGGACTGTGGTCATATTGAGATAGCTTTGTAATAGGAGACTGCTCCATTTATGATTGACTGCGTGTGTGACCTCACAGACCCTTTGTAAGCCCACTGCAGCAAGAAGTCACTCTCTTTATCCTGGGGTAGCTGAACCAAGTGGATGGATAGGCAAGAGAGGTAAGGATCTTGATAGTGAACACATTAGTCTCTCGCAGACCAGGTGTTCACTTGGGAATTAACAAGTCAAGGCATTATGTGAGCAAGTATAATAAAGACTTTAAGCTTGCACATGGCTGTTCTTGAGCAGGCTATTGGTTATTAAACTACAATTCAAGAAATTGTAGCCAGAGACCTCTGAAGGCCTCAGAAAAGGTGAGTCAGGTTAAAGTTAGTTGACACTGCAACAGTCAGTACCCAGAGGATTCTCTGATGCCCTAGAAATTAGGAGAGACTGGCAAAGTAAAAGTTACAGAGTAACACTAGGGCATTCATAAATGAAAGGACTGTCCAGGGTTAAGTATTGCTGTACTTTTCAGTTATGCAAAAACCATTATATTCAGCATAGAATTCAACATTCAGAAGATATGGCTGGTTTTATGGAATCAATAGATAATAATTTTCACCTTTCTTGTGATCAGGTGATCTCACCTAAAAGCTTCCTAGGAAAGGATCATTTTTCACTTTTCATTTTGAAAAGGAAAAGAAAATGAATTCTGTCAGAATGTTCAGTTTATTACTGTTATTGTTCAATCATATAAGTTTCCTTTGACTTTCCATGACCCTATATCAGATGTTATTGGCAAGAATAGTGGGAATGGTTGTCACGTCCCTCTTCAGCTTGTTTTCAAGGAGAGAAAACTAAAATAAACAAGGTTAAATGAATTGTTCAGGGTCACACAGCTATTAAGTATCTGAGGATAGATTGAATTTAGGAAGATGAGTCTTCCTGACTTCAGGTCTAATGTACTATCTACTGTATCACCTATTGCCCCAGTTCAGTTTCTTATTAGCTTGCTCTTCATGTCAGCAATGAATTTCTAATTCTCCAAAGTGTTTTGGAAAAATTAGCAAAATTCTATAATGATAAATGCCATAGGAACTTTCTCCAACATCAACATAGTAGGGGATATCATCAGTGGACCCCTCACTACTGCAAATCCACATAGTCTATCCAAGCTTCAGAGCAAAAAAGGGCTACCAGATGAGTTCTGAAAGACATTTTCCTTTGGTAATTTTTTATATTGTAGACTGGAAGAGGTTTTATGCCAAACCCTAAAGCATGGGCTTTGTTTCAGACCAGAACGGTAGACTCACTGCAATTACTAATTTCATCCTATGGAAATGTGTAGGTTGTCCTAGAAAATGCACATTTAGCAACATTCCAGATCATCCCAGACCATCATTTCACTCTACTTCTAGAATAGTAACAGTGCATGGAATGACTTGTGACCATAGAAGCTCTAAGAATGAATTTGTAGTGATTTTATGTGATAAAATTCAGTTGCTATAACACAGTTCCCACATTTAAGCAGGTTGGTGTGGGCAGCCAGCAGCTTCTAAGAAAGGCATGCAAAACACAATTGTTTGTGGATTGGAGGTAATTTAAGATAATAGTAATTAACACTATGCTTCTGGTATTGCTTCCCCTGAGTAGGTCCACTTAGGTATCATGGGATATTTGTTACTTTTCTGGATGAAAAATAGAACTGTTATCAGTAGGTGGTAAAACTGAATATTCTTCAAATATAAGTGGTTACATATTATCCAAAACATTTCAATGACCGCATATTCAGTATAAATGAGACAGTATTTGCTATTGAGTATTTGTAAGTTTTAGGGGAAAGATGATTAGTAGGTTTATTTTTGAATGCAATATCATCCTTTGCTATATATTTTCTGTTTAACTATTGAGAGAATGGAGAAAAATAGCAGAATAAGGGAGGAGTGATAAGGTCACCCTTAGCCTGTCCCTATCCTGTAATTTTTTTTTTTTTTGAGCCACTGCCCCAGATATTTATACTTTGATAACAACAAATACACTAAATTCATGGAATGAATTTCTCCCATGCTAAGATGTTACAGTGTAGAAAGCTGCCTGCTACAACAAGAAGGCATATTTGATCTATAGGACTTTTGAACTGTTGCTATTGTTGCTGTAGATTCTAAGATTTACTTAGAAGTAGAAAAAAGAAAGCTGTTTACCTTATATTCTTTAAATAGGAAAAGGCAACTTAAAAGATGGTTTTTGAAAATGTTTAAATACTTAGAAGTTATCTTAACTCTAGACTGAAATCTGATTTTTGACTGCATAGATACAATGTCTTAATCCAGCATAGGAAAAAAAAATTCCAAAGTGTGTACATTTCTCTAAAATTAAGCTTTATCTTTGTTGCTATATGGTAATGGTGGTTCAATTCTAAGCTTGAAATTGTTACTCCTTCATTAAATCTTCCCTGAGTCTCAAAATGAGAAATAAACTTTAAATTTATCAGAGCAAGTTTTGTGCTCCCAATTTCATATCTCAAAAAAAAAACCTAGAAACAAAACAGAACCAAACCAAAACATCCCTCAATCAGACATGCTGATTCTGCTACATTGTCATCCACAAAATTTAGTCTGATTATGGTAAATAAACTGCATTTATTATTTCAACCAAATGAATTAGTTCTATTTAGAACTACTGAGTGAGAAGAGTCTACTTAGGTCAAAGAGCTTAGGATTTTATTTATTTATTACCTATATCTACATATCATTTAACTATCTATAATTTATGTCATTAGATATTTCTCAATTATGTGTGGAGATATTGTAAATTATTTTTTCAAAAATTTAAGCTCTGATTCTTTTTTGCCCTCTTGGCTTTCCCCACTCCTTGATTATATATGTGAAATAATGCAAAGTATATTTTCATAATTGCCATTTTGCAAAAGAAAAAAACGATCACCCACCCACCCAAATTTTATACACACAACAAAACACAGATATTTATGTCTAATCCATTTATCTAAACATGTTTGAATGGTTAGATAAAACTGTGTTTATGTATAAATCTACATTCATCAGTTCTCTCACTGGAGATATATAGCATTTTTCAGCAGGGAATCCTTTCTGAATTATCTTAGATCATTCTTTTGAATAAGGTAACAAAGTCTTTCACCATTGATCATTCTTATAATACTGTTGTTATTGTGAACAATGATCTCCTTTTTCTGCTCATTTCACTTTGTATAAGGTGATATGTCTTCCCTAGTTTTTCTGATCTTCCTCATTTTGTTTGAGACAATAGTAAATAAACTCATTTACACATTGTTGGAATTTTGGTGGCTCAGAGTGAATGTAAAGTATAATCTTATCTCTTCTTTCAAGAAGGTAAACAAGAAAATAGAAAAACTAAGTTAGTGGGGAACTTCAACTTTCTGCTCTCAGAACTAGGCAAATAAATAAATGAAACAAATAAAAAACAAAAAAAAAATTAATAGAACCTGAAAAAAATTAGATATGAAAGATCTCTGGAGAAAAAAAAAATCAAAATACAAAAGGATATGCCTTTTTCTTAGCAGTATTGGAGAAGTATGATGCATAGAAGTAAATATTAAATACATCATTTTATATAATAATATAGCAAATATACTATACTATAATAACACAATAAAATACATTAAATCAAGAATCAAGGAAAATATATTAACAAAATTGGTCTAATAAGTAATCTAACATTAAAGAATGAGTAGGTCAAAGAATAAATAGCAATAAGTAACTTTATTAAGGAGAATTACAAAAATGAAATAACATATCAAATTTGTGGGATATAGCCAAAGCTGTAGGAGAAAAATTTGTGTATCTAAATGATTATATCAATAAAATGAAGAAAGAGAAAATCAGTGACTTGAAGGTACTTACTAAAATTAGAAAATGAACTAATTAGAAAAATTCAATTGGATATCAAATTAAAATCCTGGAAATTAAAGGAGAGATTAATAAAACTGAAAGCAAGAAAGATGTTGAACAATAAATTAAACTACAAGTTGTTTTTATGAAAAAAAATTAAGACAGCTAATTGATTGGTTAATTTGATTAAGAAATAAAGAAGAAACACAAATTGCTAGTTTCAAAAACATAAAGATTGCATTTACTTCCTATGACCAAGAAATTGAAACAATTATTAGGAGCTACTTTACTTAACTGTGTGCCAATAAACTTAATAATATAAATAAAATAGATGAAACTTTATTTTTAAAAAAGCTAAAAACTTTCTCAATAAAATCAGAGGTAATTGAAGGATGTCCAATTTCAATAGTACTACTCTAATACTACTGGATTAAAAATGATAGCAATAGCATGGGAAAAAGAAATTGAAGGAATAAACACATACAATAAGGAAAGAAGATATGATGATATACTTAAGTAATTCTAGGAAACCAAGTTTAAAAGTATTTGAAACAATAGATTATTTTAGCAAATTTACATGATGTAAAATAAATCAACATGAATCATCAGCATCTCAGCATCTCTACATATTACCAATAATATCCAGCAGCAAGAGATAGAAAAAGAAATTGTATTTAAAATAACTGAAGACAATATAAAATACTTGAGTCTATCTGCTAAGATAAACCCATGAAATGTATGAACACTATAATAAAAATTTTTATGGGAATAAAGTCAAATCCAAACAATTAGAGAAATATTACTTATTCATGGGTACCCTGTACTAACTTAATAAATTCCCTAAGTTAATTTATTGTTAATACTATACAAATTAAATTGCCAAAGTTAATTTATAGAGCTAGAAAAAATAATAATACAATTCATCTGAAAAAAAATGTCAAGAATATCAAGAGAAGCAGTGGAAAAAAATGTGAAGAAAGGTGGCCTACCTGCACCAGCTTTTACATAGTAGTACAAAGTGATTATCATCAGAACAATCTTGCACCAGTTGAGAAATAGATGATGGATCAGCGGAATAGATTAGATATATAACAGAATAGAAATAGACTATAGTAATCTAGTGTTTGATAATTGTAAAACTCTAAACTTTTGGGGAAAGAATCACTATTTGACAACAACTGCAATAAAAACTAGAAAGCAATTTTGCAGAACTTAGGTATGGACTAACACCTCACATCATATATCAAGATAGTGTCAAAATAGATATGTGATTTAGACAAAGTATAATAGAAAAATAAAATCAGCAAAGCATTTTACCTGCAGCATCTGTGGATAAGGGAAGAACTTATGAACAAGAAAGTCATAAATAATTTTGGTTACATTGCATTACAAAGAATCTGCACAAACAAAAACAATGCAGCCAATATAAAAAAAAGAAAATAGAATTAATAATTTCACTCAAGATAATGACAATGATGAGACATCATACATTTCTCTAATCAATAGTGATTTAGAATTTTTAAAATATGATTTTAGATAAATTTGATTTATTCTTCTGAAAACTTTATGTTCATGTCCTTTGAATATCTGTCAATTAGAGAATTACTTGTTTTCTTATACAAATAACTCAGTTCTTCATATATTTGAAAAATGAAACATGCATTAAAGAAACTTGATATAAAACCCTCAATAATGAGTTACTTTGCTCAACTTTATGCCAATAAATTCAATAACTTAAATGAAATGGAAGAATATCTTCAAAAATATAGCTTGCCCAGATTAACAGAGGAAGAAGTAAATAGTCTAAATAGTCCTATTTCAGAAAAAGAAATAGAACAAGCTATTAACCAACTCCCTAAGAAAAAATCCCCAGGACCAGATGGATTTACATGTGAATTCTACCAAAAATTTAAAGAACAACTAACTTCAATACTATATAAACTATTTGAAAAAATAAGGGTTGAAGGAGTCCTACCAAATTCCTTTTATGACACAGACATGGTACTGATACCTAAGCCAGGTAGGCTAAAGACAGAGAAAGAAAATTATAAACCAATCTCTCTAATGAATATTGATGATAAAATCTTAAATAAGATATGAGCAAAAAGACTACAGAAAATCATCTCCAGGATAATGCATTATGACCAAGTGGGATTTATACCAGGAATGCAAGGCTGGTTCAATATTAGGAAAACTATTAGCAAAATCAACCATATCAATAACCAAATTAACAACAATATCAATAGATGCAGAAAAAGTATTTGATAAAATCCAACATCCATTCCTACTTCAAATACCACTACACACCTGTCAGATTGGCTAAGATGACAAGAAAAAATAATGATGAATGTTGGAGGGGATGTGGGAAAACTGGGACACTGATGCATTGTTAGTGGAGTTGTGAAAGAATCCAACTATTCTGGAGAGCAATCTGGAATTATGCCCAAAAAGTTATCAAACTGTGCATAGCCTTTGACCCAGCAATGCTACTACTGGTCTTATATCCCAAGGAAATACTAAAAAAGGGAAAGGGACCTGTATGTGCCAAAATGTTGGGGCAGCTCTTTTTGTAGTGGCTAGAAACTGGAAAATGAATGGATGCTCATCAATTGGACAATGGTTGGGTAAATTATGGTATATGAAGGTTATGTGGAATATTATTGCTCTGTAAGAAATGACCAGCAGGAGGAATACCGAGAGGCTTGGAGAGACTTACATCAACTGATGCTAAGTGAAATGAGCAGAACCAGGAGATCATTATACACTTCAACAATGATACTGTACAAGGATGTATTCTGATGGAAGTGGATCTCTTCAACATAGAGAAGAGCTAATCCAATTCCAATTGATCAATGATGGACAGAATCAGCGAACCCAGAGAAGGAACACTAGGAAATGAGTGTAAACTGTTAGCATTTTTTTGTTTTTCTCCCCAGGTTATTTTTACCTTCCAAATCCAATTCTTCCTTTTCAACAACAACAAAATTGGATTCTGCACACATATATTGTACCTAGGATATAGTATAACATATTTAATATGTATGGGAATGCCTACCATGTAGGGGAGGGGGTGGAGGGAAGGAGGGGGGAAATTCAGAACAGAAAGGCATACAAGGCATACATTTTTTACAATGTTGTAAAAAAAATTACCTATGCATATGTACTGTCAAAAATGTTATATTTATAAAATTAATAAAAATCAATAAAAATAAATAATTTTTTCCAGTAAAAGGAGAATCCACCACCTCTAAAGAAAGTCCATTTTACTTTGTATTTGTTCTAATTATTGGGAAGTTTATCCTAAGTTAAAGCCTGACTTTTAAAAAATTTCCTTTATGCCACTAAAAATGCTATCTCTTCACTCTTTTGTAATTGTTCTAGTCTTTCTCCCATATGTTCTTCTATTGAGAAAAGCTAATTCTATTTTATCCCTCCTCAGAGACTGGGATGAATCAAAATTCAGCTTTGATCATCAGAATGACTTGCCCCTCTTTCATTTTTGGTCGGCCACATATTTTCTCATTGGACCCCTTCCCAGGCTTTACTGGGTAGTAATTTGTTACATTCTCTCAAGCAGTTATAAGTTCCTCTCTCTGAAATATGTGTTCATATAATAATAATTACCCTGATAATTGCTTGTATTGCAATTGGAGAAAACAGGAAGAAACTAGTAACCAAAAGAATAAGAATGGGCATTAATATCCCATAACAATGTGAGATCTGATATAAATATTTTAGATGTATTTCATTCACTTTTCACAATGATTACATGAGAAAAATATAATAGATAGTATTACTTGAATTTTACAGATGAGTAAATTGAAGCCCAAAAAATAAATACTTCCATTTATAGTCATCTGGATAGTGATGATGAAAACACCTGATGAGCTGGTAAAACATTGGGGTTCAAGCAATTAAAATTCATAAAATAAATGAAGAGATAAATGAGGAGTAAGCAGAAGGGAAAATACAATGATAGGAAGTTTTGATCAAATATAGGAATTTAAGATTTCTCAATCATTAAAGTGTAACATTTTTGAGTGATGGCAAGGTCAAGCATACAAGAAGAAATGAATAATATAATTTAAATATTTTTTTGTATATAAACAACATAAATGTGTTTTGAATTCAAGTATTTATAAAACCAAATCAAGTATTTTAGCCTTCACTCAGTTTTATCTCTTCCCTTTCTTTTTCAATATCCATTTCACGCACTTTCAGACTAATTGCTTAGTTCTAAAACCATAGGCATGGCGAATGTTATCTATCTTAAAATTATAACCATTCAGAACTACAACTCTCAGTTGTTAGAGTCTCAAAAGTGTTCCCACAGATATTTGGGAAATCCATTGGACAATTGGTAGCAAAAAAAAAAAAAATCTAATGTGCTTCCCTGGCCCAATCTCATTTTGAGAACTTAATCTTTCTTCCTAATTCTGGAAGCCAAATATTCAAGCCATGCAGAGTCTTACTAAAATGACAGAAATCTATATGTCTCCATTTTTGGGGGGTAAATACTTCAATAATAGTTGGAGATGATTCAAAGCTCTTCCCTTCCTCTACCTTTTTATTCTGAGACTGTTAAAGTTTCAATATCTAACAGTGAGAGAACAAGCTAATTCAAATTGAATTATGACTTAGCACAGAAAAGAATTGCAGTAGGCTGTTATGAGTAATTATACTCATTATCATTGTGTACCCAAACTATTGTACCCAAACTATTCTAATGGTAATTCTAATTTTTGTTACTATTCCCCAATTATATACAAATCCAATGTTTTGTGGAGGCACATTACTTTAGGGTACAGGGCAGGCTTAGTTCGGAATAACTGTTTCATTTCTCCCCATGAATATGAAAATGTCCATATTAATTCATAGATATCATATCTATCATATGATTTCATCATCATATCATAAAGATTTCATTAGTTTCTTGAGAAGTTCTAATAAAAAAAATAGCCCCCAGAAGGTTGAATAGTCCCATGATCAATCTTTCTTGATTTGTTCCCATTTTCCATGCATATAGTTATGGTCTGTACCTTTTATTACTCTTGATTTGCTTAAAGGAAAGAAAACACAACAAAAAAGAATAACAAAAATAAAACATATTTCATTACCTGAAATAAGCAAGTATCTGGAAATTAAGCCAGTCTTGAAGTAAAGAAAATATGGGATAAAATGCTGACTAACCCATAGTAGCTCTATGATGTTAGGCAAGTCATAGAATACCTCAGTACTATAAGAAAATACTTTATTAAAAGTAAAACTATAACTAATAAGCAAGCTACCAATCTGCATTAGTGAATGGAATTTTTATGAGAGTCCCTATACTAATGGAAGTAACCCACTAAAAAAGGTATTGCATTTTATTAAATTGTGATGGTCTCTTCTCTAGATTATAATCATTCTCTGTGAACAGGTTTCTTGGGAAGCTTCTGGAGGCAGCCTTAATTTCAGTTCAGTTTATGAATCCCAAAATGCAGCCTGGAATTTAAAGTCCAAATCCTTTATTGTCTCTTCCAAAATCTAATCTCCTTCACTTGGGCTCAGCTAGTTTTCTGGAGGCCTTCCTCTCTCCTTCGTTCCCAAGAGCTTCTGTCCAAATGTCTCCAGCCAGCACAAACATGGAAGTGTGGGAATGAATCTCAATCTCCTAGAGTGTGGGATTGTGGGTTTCTGCCTTGTGAATCTCCCAGCAGTCAATCCTAGTTGTGAATTTCCCAAAGTCCTCCTTGGCCCTGAGAGTTTCTTGCTTATATGCTGCCCACTGAGCATACACCAATCATTTCATCATTAGAAAACCGTTATTTGTTATAAGATTAAATCAATGCTAAATTAGATTTAACCATTATCTCCTCAATACCATTTAGTACCTTGTTTCAAATTCTGGCCCATAACATCTCCTTGTAGGGTCAGATCAATCATACTGAATTAGATAATTATTGTCTCTATTCATTCCAGTGACTTAGCACCTTGTAAGAATTCTAACATAAAACCATTATTTTTTAAGATGTAAATACAGTTATAGATAAAGATGCTATAACAGAGGCTCAATAGGTCATCCATTGCTTCAAGTTGTGAGTATCACAATAGTTGCATCCTATTACCAGCCCCACAGAAAAGCATAGGAGATAAAGGTAATTGTTTCCATTGAGAGAGAGAGAGAGAGAGAGAGAGAGAGAGAGAGAGAGAGAGAGAGAGAGAGAGAGAGAGAGAGAGAGAGAGAAGAGAAAGAGAAGGCAATATCTGGGGAAGAACACTTTGTAATGGCCCTGGAGATGAGGATATAATTTTTTCACCTAAAGATTTCTTTTAAGAAAGTTGTATATATTTTTTCCTCTAAGAAACATTTTTTTTTTTTCAGGAACAAGTTTTCTTACTATTAAATGTAAAATTATTGCAGTTTTAAATAGCATTTTCTCTGTTTGTAAATATGCAATCTTTTCTGTCAGACATGTAAAAAAAATCTAGAAATAATGTCTTGTCTAATCTTTCAGTTCTAATAGCCAAACTCTTACACATTATATATTGGTGATGACTTGTTAGACAAGGTATTAAAACACATAATCTGTTTTAGTGCATTTTGTATATAATTATGCTTATCAGAAAAGAGATCCTATGTGTTTTTTTTCCTCAGTCATATAATAAATAGTTCCTATGAATTTATAGGCTAAAAGTTGAACTCATGAATTCATTATTGGCACATATTTATTTGATAATCACCTTAATATTTTCCTCTTTGATAATAATGATAATGATAACCTTAAAGCCTTTATCTATTAATAGTACTCTAGCCAGGTGATACAATATTAGGCCTTGATTAAGGAATATCTGACTTCAAAACTGATCTCACACACTTACTATCTAGAGATAGAAAATGGCAAACCATGCCAGCATCTCTAACAAAACAAAACAAAACAAATGAGGCTATGAAGAGCCAAACATGACTGAATGGACTAAACAATAAAAGCATTTTCTAACACAGCCAGCAAGAACCTATATAAATGAATAAGATTTCAGCAACTGAAAAGAGGGTCTGAACATCTAGAAATTAGAACTGATTTTCATAAGTTACTGACTTCATTCTCACATGCTGAGATCTTTGGATTAATGAACTAAGAGAATGAAGTCAAGAGTATTTCAGGCACAAAAAGTTTTCAAAGATATTCTTGACTAACTTGCTATATATTCTCAAAGATATGAATAAAAAGCACAAAAGCACTAATAAAATATGGTAATTTATCTGACTTAATGTTAATCAATATTTGTTTTCATCTTTAGTTCCAAACACATTTACGCTTCTTTACTGGAGTCAAAGACTTCCTTAAGATGTGTTAAAATTGGGCGAGACTTTTGGACTTTACAAAGATTTGCATTTAAAATAAAATATAAGAACAGAATTAAACATAAGAAATATTAATTTAAAGCCTCCTTTTAAAATAGATTTTTATTATTTTTTTTTACAATTAGAACTTCATTTTTTACTCCTCAACTCCACTTTGTTGCTCATTATTAGTGTTTTGTTTCTAACCTATGCTACCTTCTTCTTGTCCTCACTACTATCATTCCTTTTCTCTTTTCTTACACCTTTCTTCTAGTTTCTGCCCTTTCTTCTATCCAGTCCCTCTTTTTTGCTTTCCTCATTCTCCTCCTACTTCTTTATAGGGTAAGATAAATTTCTGCATCCAACTGAATAGTTGAATTATTCCTCTTTGAGTCAAAACTGATGAGATTAAGTTTCAGACAATGTTCATCTCTCTTCCTTTTTTCCCTCTATTGTAACAGGTCTTTTGTGCCTCTTCATGTAATCTAATTTATCTTTTATCTTCCCTTTCCTCTTCTGCCAGTACAATATTTTTCCCCACTCTTTAATGTCTTTTTCTTTGATATCATCACATCAAAGTGCATTCACAACCATACTCTCCATCCATGTATGCCCCTTCTAATTCCCCCAGTAACAGATACAGTTCTCAAGAGTTACACATATCATTTTCCCACCTAGGAATGTAAATAGTTTAACCTTTAAATTATACATATATTTCACCCTGTTAACATTTCTATGCTTCTCTTACGTCCTGTGTTCAAAGATTGTTTTCTGTAAAGTTCTGATTTTTTCAATAGGAATGATTGAAAGTCTTTTGCTTCATTTAAGATTTATCTCCTCCCTGAGAGACTGCTGAGTCTAACTGGCTAGTTAATTCTTGTTTGCTCATAAAGGAGGGTAGCCCTACCAGCTCTTTCTAGGAAACAGCCTGGTTTCCCTAGGTGTCAATTTGCCTTTTGAAATGGGACTGAAACCTGCCCCACTGATTTGCTTTGCTTCTGAGCTAGGACCAAGGGTCTCAGTTACTGATTTGCTGTGATTAAAGCCCTCTTACTGGTTTTCCCAGTCACCATCTGGGCTGAGCTGAACACTTCTTTCACTTTGGTGAAATTGATCTTTCTTGAAATCCTTTCAAACTATCTTGAGTTGGAGAGTGCTTTCATTCCAGCAAACTGTCAGAGGCTTGGTTTCATATAGTTTTTGAGGGAAACTAGGAGAGCCTGAGCAGATTCCTGGCTTCACTCTACCATCCTGGCTTTGGCCCTGGAACTCTCCCAGTTATACTATGGAATTCATTTCCATTACTTATGCTTCTTTTCCTTGCTTAGATTTTCCTCATTTGCCTTCTCTGACTCATTTTATCTTGTCTAATATTCTTTTGTATTTATTTGTGATCCAGATAGTTATAAAAAAGAGCACAATAGTCCAGAAGCGAATTTTGCCATTGTGATTTTCTCTTTCTAATAGTT
This sequence comes from Sminthopsis crassicaudata, assembly GCF_048593235.1. NCBI lineage: Eukaryota > Metazoa > Chordata > Mammalia > Dasyuromorphia > Dasyuridae > Sminthopsis > Sminthopsis crassicaudata. The sequence goes on along the minus strand of NC_133618.1, from coordinate 582,769,757 downwards.
ATTTGGTTAACCAAGCTTCAAATGTCTTACTTTGCTATCTTCTTCCCTTATTTATAACTCCTCCCTTCTTGACAGCAAATACTCATCACTCACTTAATCCATATCACAAATACATTTCTGTTAGGATTCTTACAAGATGCTAAACAAGTGGAATTGAGGATTCAGTGGTTAAATCTAGTTTCTCACTGATTTAATCCTACAACAAATAATGGTTTCCTAGTGATATAATGATTGGTGTATACTCAGGAGGAGCTCTCTTGGGCCAGATATAAGGAGGAGCTCTCAGGGACAGAAGGAGAAGAGCCCTAAAAGCTCTTTAGAGGCTGAGACAGATTCATTCCCTATTCCAACATTGTTGTGGCTGCAGACCTGTGGATTCTGAGACTTTAGAAGGGAGCTAGAGACAGAAGATGGCAGAGGCAAAGGACTAGCAGCAGGAGCTCTCGGAACAAAGGAGAGAGATAGGCTTCTAAGAAAGCTAACTGAGCCCCAGGAAGAGAGACAAAACTTGAAAAGAGACAATAAAGGATTTGGACTTTTAATCCTTGCCTGCACTTGTGATTACTGAACTGAAACAAAGGCTGCCTCCAGAAGCCCCCCAAGAAACCTGTTCTGAAAGAACAATATATTTTAGAGAAGAATATTACACATGTCCAAATTTGGGGAATTTATCTTTCTTTTATTCTAAAACTGTGTTTTAAAAATTAAAACTTGTTTAATAATTTATTTTCCCCAATTTCATATAAACCAATTTTATAACACTTGTTTTTAAAACTTTGAAATACAGATTGTCTCCCTTCTATCTTCTGCAACTCCACTGTGAAGGCACATGTAAAGTTATGCAAGGCATTTCCACAAAAAGTTATGTTTCAAGAGTAAATATAGATTCCCCTTCCCTCCTTCCCCCCAAAAATAATACTTCAAGAAAAATAAAGTAAAAAAAATTCTTCAACCTATATTCAGACATAATCAGTTTGGGTATGGATAGAATTTTTCATTGTAAGGCCTTCAGAGTAGTCTTGGACCATTGTATTTCTGAGAATAGCAAAGTCATTCACAGCTGATCATCCTGTTACATTGCTATCACTTTGTACACATTATATTTCATTATGTACAAGTTCAAGGAGAAGATTCCATTGTTTTTTTGTGAGGATCCTGTTCATCATTTCTTGTAGGACAATAGTATTCCATCTTAATCACATACCACAATGTAATCAGCAATTCCTCAATTGATGGGCAATGCCTCAATTTCCAATTATTTTCCTTGAGAAAAGAGCTGCTATACACACACACACACACACACACACACACACACACACACACACACACACACACACATATATAGTCCTTATAGGTTCTTTCCCTTTAAAAACATATCTTTTGGGGTATATGCTTAGTTGTAATGTTGTTAGGTCAAAGGCTATGAATGATTTCAGAGAGTCCTGGGAGAGACTTACAAGAACTGATACCAAGTGAAGTGCATAGAACCAAGAGAACACTTACACAGGACCAAGAAGATTATTTGTGTTCAATTGTAATAGATGTGGCTCTTTTCAACAATGAGGTAATTCAGGCCAGTTCCAATGATCTTGTGATGAAGAGTGCCACTTATCCCCAGAAAGAAGACTTGTGGGGACTGAGTATGGATCACATCATAATATTTTCATTTTTTATGGTTGTTTTCATATTGTTTTCTCTCTCATTTTTTTTCTTTTTGATCTGGTTTTTCTTATGCAGCAGAAAAATTGTAGAAATGTGTATAGAAGAATTACACATTTAACATATAATGGATTACTCGCTGTCTCAGGAAGAGGATGAAGGAAGGGAGGGAAAAAGGCTTGGAGACAAGGTTTACAAAGGTGGATATTGAAAATTAATATTGTATATGTTTTGAAAATAAATATTTTAATAAAAATCAATAAATACATATTAAGCAAAAGTATATACGGGGAGAAAATAGAATGGAGGACATTACAGAGCTGATAATCATAACTGTGAATAGGGATAAACTCTCCATAAAATAGAAGCAAATAGCAGAGTGAATTAAAATACTAGAATTTTACAGTGTATCGTTTATAAGAAACACATATGATAAGAGAGTCACAAAGAGAGTAAAGGTAAAAAACTGGAACAGGACTCATTATGTATCACTTGAAGCAGAAAAAAAAAACTGGGTAGGAATTCTGATATTAGATAAAGTACAAGTATATCTTATTAAAAGAGATAAGCTAGGTGGCACAGTGGATAGAGCACCAGCTTTGAATTCAGGAGGACCTGAGTTCAAATCTGGTCTCAGACACTTAACACTTCCTAGCTGTGTGACCCCAGGCAAGTCACTTAACCCCAGCCTCAGGGAAAAAGAAAAAAAAAAGAAAGGAAGGTACAGCTTTACAAAGGGTACTGTAAATAATGAAGTAGTAACTATACTAAATATATATGTACCAATATATATGTAGAACATACAAATTCCTAGAGAAGATTTTAAGTTAGTTACAGGAAAAAATAGATTGTGAAACTACATTAGTGGGGAAACTCAATTTTTTCTTTTCAGAATCAGACAAATCTAAACAGAAAATTAAAAATAAAGAAGCTAGGAAGGTTAATAGAATCCTAGGAAACATACATATTACAGACCTCTGGTGAAAATTGAATAAGGAAAGAAAGGGAAATACATTTTTCTCGACAGTATATGGTACCTACACAAACACTGACCATGTAGCAGGGCATAAACTCCTCACAATCAAATGCAGAAACACAGAATAATAAAAGTAGTATCTATTTAAAACCAGCAGAAAGCATTAATTGTAATTGAGAAGAGCTAGATGCACTTCCAATAAGATCAAGATTGAAACAAGGATACTGAGCAAAACAAGTAGAACCAGGAATACATTGTACATAACAGCAAGAATGTGCAATGATCATTTTTTCTCAGTGGTTTCAAGGCAAGTTTGATAGAAACTGCCATCTGCATCAAGAAACATAATTTATGGAAATTCAACGTAAATCAGCACATTCTATGTTCATTTCTTTTTTTTTTTTTTCTCTCCCTTGGTTTTTCCCTTTTGTCCTGATCTTTTCTCCCAACATGATTCATAAAGTAAAGCATTTTAAAAATAAGCAAATCAATCAATTATTTTTAAAAAGAAAATATTATTTTTGGAATCATATGTTTTCAAATTAATTTAAGCACATATACAAAATGCCTATGGAAAAGAAACTTCAAAATACTTTGTTTAATCAGAAATGAAGAAAAAAATAAAGCAATGTTTTTCAAAAAATCTTTTGGTCATTTACTACTTTGTTTAACACAAACTTTGAAGAAATAAATACGAGATTCTAAAACATATTATACCTATATATTCTTTCATTTACTCACAGAAAGATTAATGTGTGAAACTATTGAGATAACCTTATTGGAAGAAGAGGAAAAAATTTAACATTCTAAAGGGTTACATACAATAAGCACCCAAGAGTTTGGATGCTTGCCAGAGCCCTACTTGGAAGTGTCTAAATGTATTTGTGCTAGAAATCTTTTCAGGACATATTTTCTTATATGAATTAGATCATACACAAACTCCACCTAAATCACAAAGATGGTATTTTTATCTAGATAAATGATGATTTTCATATTTTAGTTATAGAACATTAATGTAAAGTATTGGTAAAATATTTTAAGGTTCCTTAATAAAAGACAATTTGTATATAATCATCATTATGTGCCTAGTAGCTACAAATAATACTTAGAAAGTATTTGGCTCTTGGGATCCCATAGAATGATTTGCTCTGTGATTCATATTGCTTTACTTCCAAACTGACTTTGGAAATTTAGTGGTTGTAAACATCTTAATTAAATTTTCATAAGTCATGATCATTTTATTATAAACTATTGATATTTCATTCCCATTTCATTCCAATACCTTGAAGAATTTTTCCTTTTCTTCTCTAAATCATCAAAATCTATTGAAGCTTTTCAATGCCACTTGAAGCTATACATCACTTTACTTTGGTTCAAGATATTCTCTTTAATCTAAGAATCAGTTCTTAAGTTCCTTTGAGATCTGTCTTCATAAAAAATGTTTTATGAGGATCCATTGTGTTCACTATTTAATCAAAGAATATTTACATATGCACACACACATACACACTCAAAGATAAGCACATTTAAGCTCCATTTCTTATTGGAACTATTACAGAATATCTTGTTTGTTAACTATATTTTTCTTTGTATAAATATTGTAGTAGAATAGATAGGCCTTCAGGCCAACAAAGAAGTTCAAGTTCAAATGAGACAAGGAACTTAGAAGTTTACTTAGCCATGGCAGGAGAAGGATATTTAGTAGAGATATAGCATTGATTGGTTGGGAGTGCCTTCCTTGTCTCTATAATAGCAATGCTAAGTTGTTGATCTGCCAGTCAGATACATGAAGAAGTTGCTTTCAAATCTTTGATCCTTGTTAGCATTTACATTTAGGCCACTGAGTAGTTACTTCAGCATTTTAACTTTAGTTCTTTAAGTCAATTAAATCTCAGGAATGGCTTTAATGTCTTTTAAAGAAAAACTGGTCTGGTCTTACCTGGTGGATATTGCTCCTTCCACTTCCTGATGTGGAAGGAATTCTACTTTGTATCTGCAGCATGACCTGGTGCCAAATCTTCAAAATGCCCTTCCCAGGTTATGCTCTTCATGTCTAATGAAGATTATCATATTGCTAACTCAAACCTTGGAGGATACCAGATTTCCTCAGCCTCCTCTGCCTCTGATTCAAGGATAGGAAGGTAGATTACTAAATTCTTCCTGGCTTCATTTATAGCAAAAACTGGTCTTTTCAGCTCATTCCACTCTACAGCTATTGCTTTGACTCCTTTCAATTAATCCAATCAATTACCACTGATCTCACCTTTTTTCTGTCTTCTGTATGTTTTCTCTTCTCCCGTTTATATTAAAATTTTCTAGAAGACAGGGACTTTTTTTTTTTTTTTTTTAATTAATTGCATCCCTAGTGCTTTACATAGTTTCTGGCACGTAGTATGCAGTTAATAAATATTTATGGGATTGGATTGCAATGTCATTTCCCTTGCTAGCTGTCCTTTAGATCAGCAAACATATCTAATATGTTTGTATCCTCATTGGGCCTCTGATAACACCTTCAACCTTCTAGCTATGGAGAAAGTGACAAATTGAATAGTGGATTAAGTATTACACTTAGTGATCATAGAGATCTGATTTGGAATACTGACTATGACTCTTAACTGTGTGACCATGGTCAAGTCATTTCACCTGTATTAATCTCCTTTTCTATAAAATGGGAATAATAATAGTTTGTACCTCATAGATGGTATGAGTTTTTAAAAAAATTATAAAACTCTTAACATATATATATATATATATATATATAGTGTGCATATATATACATATATAAATATATATAATTTTGTAAATCTCAAAATACTCTTTATATGGTGTTCTATCTATATAGATATAACTATGAATTAGCAAATATTTATTAATTACCTACTATGTTCAGGCACTATGTTGGCATGAGAAATACCATCTCATCCTCATGAAATTCATATAGCAAACACCCTTGTTAGTATTATTTTAAATTTAATATCTGTACTATAGTAGGGAAGAATAAAATAACTGATTTTTTACTAGTAGTATTAATATTAGGATTAATAAAGCATAATTTTATCTTTTCTGTAGGCTAACAATTCCAGTAATAAAATAAAAATAATGATTTCTGTCTCACTCTGATTCCACATGAATTTCACTTACACTTTATATTTTGAAAGCTTTTCTTATCAATAGTTTGGGGACTATAAATATTTGGTATGGCAACAACTATTAACACATCATGAATTATTTCTAAAGGGTGAATTTAGAGAGGCAGAATATTTGGAGGTAAGAACTTAATAGACCCCATTATACCTTGTCCTGTTATTCATATCTAGAATAGTTTATTCAGTTTTATGTGTTGCCACTAGATAGTGTTACAAGGATGGTGAAGGAAATCAGAAGACACAAGCAAGGAAGGAGAGAATTTGAGGTTTGGGGGATAACCATCATACATGTCTCAAGTCAGGAGATGGTAAGGAAGACTGATTATACTTATATTTAGCTCCAGACTGCCAAAAGGGGATCAAAAAGAGAAAGTTGAAAAGAGAATAATTTTGATTTAGTACAAGGAAAATTTCTTCTAATAATTATGGTTCTCCAAAAGTAAAAAGAAGGGGCTTCCTCAGGAGGAAGTGACTTTCTATTCTCTTGAGATTTTGAGCAAAATTTGGATTTTCAGATTTGCATATTTTCAAATATGCATTAGTAGTGAAGTGTTTTAGTGAAAGATTGGCCTGGACAGACCTTAATGTCCCTTGCATCTCAAAGGTCCTATGATTCTGTTATATCCTATCCATACTTGTAGATTTAAAAAAAATAACTGGGAAACATTCAGGATAAAATCATACAACTACTGTATTCATTTCCAATATCTACTTTATCCAACCATCCTGAAGGAGTTATTGAAATTGATTTCAGAGATTTTGAAATGTGTTTTATTGTTGTTGGCTTTTCCCTGATAAGATTTTTATTTATTTTACTAATTTTCTAATGTGTTCTGAAAGACCCAATTAAACCATAGTAAACAATGGCTACTTACCAAGGGGTCCATGAACCCCATAAAGCGTATATAAATAAATTTTAGGTGGTCATAAAATTAGATAAGAAAAGCTACATCTTTCATTTCATTAATCTCTAATAATAATATAACAACAATAATAATCTCTAATACAATTACTAAAAAGAAGTCATTCTGACTGATTTTCAGCAAACTGCCAAAGGAGTCCCTGAAGCAAAAAAAGTGAAGAATTCTTGCTTTAAATTATGCTGGGTGTTGGTGTGAAGGAAGAGAAGAAAAAGAAAGTGGAGAAAATGGATGAATATAGGGAATTGGAATAAGATTCTTTGATGAAACAAATTCTTTTTTATAAGTATTCAGCTTCTGTTTTCACAAAACCATTACTTTTTCAGAAACTATTTTTAAGCCAATGGAATACATTAAAGTTCATAGATATTATTTAGGATTGGGGGAGTCTCTTGTTTCTTGTGAGATCTCTTGTTGTCTTCAATCATTGCTGTTGCTTACAAATCATCCAAACAGATTTGGTGATTTAGTTTTCAAATTAATTATAGATCTATAAAGGAAAAGGATTAAAAAGAAATTATCTCAGTTGAGTCAGGAAGATTCCACATAGGATAGAAGAGAATGCATTACAGGGTACAGCTCTCATGTAGATGGCTTTTCCCTTATAAGACCCATAAACAACAAAAAAAAAAATAAAACAATGTGGGGAGGGAAGGGAGAAGGTTGAAAAGTTGAAAGAGTGTAAAAAGTATCAAGAGGCAGAGAAATAATTCCATTACTGTCAGTGTTTCTCATATTTATGCCAGTTTAAACAAAAATCTATATGTACATTTTAAATATATATACATATATTATTATTATTAAACAGTTCATGGAATAACTAACTATCCTTGTCCTATTGCCATTATTATGTCTGGCTTATTATAATGCCATAGGAGGAATGTTCTGAACAGAATGATGCATAGAACAGTTTCAAACATTTGAGCTGTCTTTTTTCCTTCAATCTGTTACTTTGGTGTTCCACGGTCATTAAAATACTCTCTGGGAGTAAAATGCTCAGTCAAGGGAAGTAAAATGAATCTTCCAGTTTTCTACTTAGTGACTGGAAAAGGAAGCTATTCACATGAATGAGATTCTTCAGCTTATTGGGCAGCAGGAAATCCTTCAGTAAACTAACTTGTTCAAAGGTACTGATGGCTTTTGGGTTTTCAAAAAGACTTGATTCATTCCTCTGTGCATTGAAAAATAAGCCTTCTAATCCATTTGCTCTGAATCAGATAAGAGGAATTGAAAACTAGCTTAAGAGTACTACCAGGGTAGTAAGTGGTGATGTTGGTGGGTTGGCAAAAATGCTTCCTTGGATGCAGGCTATAATTAAGAATGTTATAAGAAATTATACACAGGTAATGTTTTGTCTTATAGTTGTGAAGTCTGTACTTATTTTTTACTACAGGGTTTGGTCTAAAGCAAAGAAAGCTTCCACACTAAGCTATTTTTCATATCCACAAACCAGTTTGCCCATATGACATACTTGTCCTTACTCCAATAGATTTATCTTCTTCATCCAATATTGGAAATTTGTTTACTTTTTTAAACCTAATTTATGCCAGAGCTAATAATATGTTGTCAGAGAACTTAATGTAAAACATTAGAATCTTATTAAATTTGTTTTTATTAAAGTTTTTTTTTTATTTTCAAAACATATGCATGGATATTTTTTTAACACTGTTGCAAAACTTTGTGTTCCAAATTTCCCCCCTTCTTCCCACCCCACCCCATGGCAAAGTAATCCAATATATTTTAAACATGTTAAATATATATGTTAAATCCAATATATCTATACATATGTATACACTTATCTTGCTGATAAGAAAAATCAGATCAAAAAAGGGGAAAATGAAAAAAAAAATCAAGCAAACAACAACAAAAAGAGAGAAAATGCTATGTTGTGATCCACACTCAGTTCCACAGTCCTCTCTCTGGGTGTAGGTGGCTCTTTTCACCACAAGATCATTGGAACTTGCCTCAATCATTTCATTGTTGAAAAGAGCTACATCCCTCAGATCCTTATATAATATTTTTGTTATGATGTACAATGATCTCCTAGTTCTGCTTATTTCACTCAGCATCAGCTCATATAAGTTTCTCCAGGCCTCTCTGAAGTCATCCTGGTGATCAGAATATTAGAATCTTTACAGAAGTTCCAATTAGCATGCTAAATTTTCTTCCATTTATTAGTTGTTTAATACCTGAAATTCTTTCGACACATTTTATGCAATACCTCGTTAGACTATACACTTTAGATTAATAGTGAAAAAGTATTTGATGAAAGTAAAAGAAGTGAAAAGAACATGGGGAACAGAGAGAATTGACAAAGATTGTTATAAAGATGACAAATTTTATCACTGGGCTAGCCATGTTGAAAAATTGGGAATATCAGATTTTTGAGTATCTATAATAAATGATATTTTATCCATTGTAGCCTAGATGATTATAAGTCCATGAGAAAGAGCAGAGCTTTTTACTGCCTTGTGACATGAAAGGTTCTTTTTGACTTTCTCCATTCCTTTATCAGAAATATCTTAGAATACTGCACACAGTCAGGCACTAGTAGAGTAGCCAAAGAATATCTTGGCTTCAAAATTCTTTAAAATTAAATTGTATCATGTAACTGTTTTTAGTCTGAATGACTTTCTCCACAGATTATTTAATTCTTTTTATTGACTTCAAGCAGAACAACAGTTTTTGCAATTGAACTTTTTTATAAAATTCCTGAAATATACTTTGGATAAGATAATCTTACTATAGAAAATTCCTATCCTGGGGGAGGGGGGGGGAAAGTTGCAATTAGTTTCTTTGATAAAAATCTCATTTCCAAGTTATGTAAAAAAAAAAAAAACTGGCTTAAATTTATAAGATTAAGAACCATTCACTAATAAAAGGTCAAGGGATATCAACAAGTAATTTCCAAATGAAATAATCCGTTCTATTAACAACAATAAGAAATAAATATTCCATGGCACTAATAAAATTAAAGAAATGCAAATTAAAGGAAATCTGAGCTTCATACATATCAGATTGGCAAATATAACAAAGAAGAAAATGACAAATATTGCAAGGTCTATGAGATTAGGTAGATTAGCATGCTATTTGTTGACATGGATTTATTAAGCCATTTGGATAGTAATTTGGAACTATGTCAGGAAAATTACCAAATCTTATTCTTTTTTTTTTTTTTTTCAGTTCCATGAGATTTTATTGAGGACCTGTTGAATACTAGGCATTATGCTGTATGAAGCAGAGACAAACCTGAAATGGTCCCTACTCTCTGTCATCTTTTTTTTTTTAATTGTCATCTATTTATATATATATATATATATATATATATATATATATATATATATATATATATATTATTAATTTTATAATTATAACTTTTATTTTGACAGTACATATGCATAAGTAATTTTTTTTACAACATTATCCCTTGTACTCCCTTCTGTTCTAAATTTTTCCCCTCCTTCCTTTCATCCTCTCCCCTAGATGGCAGGCATTCCCATACATATTAAATATCTTATAGTATATGCTTGGTACAATATATATGTGTAGAACCGAATTTTTTTTGTTGTTGTTGTTGCAAAGGAAGAATTGTATTCGGAAGGTAAAAATAATCTGGGAAGAAAAACAAAAACAAAAATGCTCACAGTTTACACTCATTTCCCAGTGTACCTTTTCTGGGTATAGCTGATTCTATCCATCTTTGATCAATTGGAATTGGATTAGGTCTTCTCTATGTTGAAGATATCCACTTCCATCAGAATGCATCCTCATACAGTATCATTGTTGAAGTGTATAATGATCTCCTAGTTTTGCTCATTTCACTTAGCATCAGTTGATGTAAGTCTCTCCAAGCCTCTCTGTATTCCTCCTGTTAGTCATTTCTTACAGAACAATAATATTCCATAATATTCATATACCATAATTTACCCAACCATTCCCCAATTGATGGATATCCATTCATTTTCCAGTTTCTAGTCACTACAAAAAGGGCTGCCACAAACATTTTGGCACATACATGTCCCTTTCCCTTCTTTAGTATTTCCTTGGGATATAAGCCCAGTAGTAGCGCTGCTGGGTCAAAGGCTATGCACAGTTTGATAACTTTTTGGACATAATTCCAGATTGCTCTCCAGAATGGTTGGATTCTTTCACAACTCCACCAACAATGCATCAGTGTCTCAGTTTTCCCACAGCCCCTCCAACATCATTATTTGTTCCTGTCATCTTAGCCAATCTGATAGGTGTGTAGTGGTATCTCAGAGTTGTCTTAATTTGCATTTCTCTGATCAATAGTGATTTGGAACACTCTTTCATATGAGTGGAAATAGTTTTAATTTCATCATCTGAAAATTGTTCATATCCTTTGACCATTTTTCAATTGGAGAATGGCTTGATTTCTTATAAATTAGAGTCAATTCTCTGTATATTTTGGAGATGAGGCCTTTATCAGAACCTTTAACTGTAAAAATGTTTTCCCAATTTGTTACTTTCCTTCTAATCTTGTTTGCATTAGTTTTGTTTGTGCAGAAACTTTTTAATTTGGTGTAATCAAAATTTTCTATTTTGTGATCAATAATGATCTCTAGTTCTCCTTTGGACACAAATTCCTTCCTCCTCCACAAGCCTCCACAACGATAGGTAGACTATCCTATGTTCCTCTAATTTATTTATGATTTCGTTCTTTATGCCTAAATCTTGGACCCATTTTGATCTTATCTTAGTATGTGGTGTTAAATGTGGGTCCATGCCTAATTTCTGCCATACTAATTTCCAGTTTTCCCAGCAGTTTTTGTCAAATAATGAATTCTTATCCCCAAAGTTGGGATCTTTGGGTTTGTCAAACACTAGATTGCTATTTTTGTTCACTATCTTGCCCTGTGAACCTAACCTATGCCACTGATCAACTAGTCTATTTATTAACCAATACCAAATGGTTTTGGTGACTGTTGCTTTATAATATAGTTCTAGGTCAGGTACAGCTAGACCACCTTCATTTATTTATTTATTTTTTTCATTACTTCCCTTGATATTGTCGACCTTTTGTTGTTCCATATGAATTCTGTTGTTATTTTTTTTTAGGTCATTAAAATAGTTTCTTGGGAGTATGATTGGTATAGCACTGAATAAATAGATTAGTTTAAGGAGTATTGTCATCTTAATTATATTTGCTTGGCCTATCCAAGAGCACTCAATGTCTTTCCAATTATTTAAATCTTACTTTATTTTTCTGGCAAGGGTTTCGTAATTTTGCTCATATAATTCCTGACTTTCCTTTGGTAGATATATTCCCAAATATTTTATACGATCAACAGTTATTTTGAATGGAATTTCTCTTTGTATCTCTTGCTGTTGGATTGTGTTGGCAATTTATAAAAATGTTGAGGATTTATGTGGATTTATTTTGTATCCTGCAACTTTGCTAAAGTTCTGAATTATTTCTAATAGCTTTTTAGCAGAGTCTTTGGGGTTCTCTAAGTATACCATCATATCATCTGCAAAGAGTGACAGTTTGATTTCCTCATTTCCTACTCTAATTCCTTGAATCTCTTTCTTGGCTCTTATTGCCGAGGCTAGTGTTTCTAGTACTATAATGAATAGTGATGGTGATAGTGGGCAACCTTGTTTGACTCCTGATCTTATAGGGAAAGGTTCCAGTTTATCGCCATTACATATGATGTTTACTGACAGTTTTAAATATATGCTCCTGATTATTTTAAGGAATAGTCCATTTATTTCTATACTCTCAAACGTTTCAAGTAGGAATGGATGTTGGATTTTATCAAATGCTTTTTCTGCATGTATTGAGATGATCATATGTTTTTTAATAATCTGATTATTAATATGGTCAATTATACTAATAGTTTTCCTAATATTAAACTAGCCCTACATTCCTGGTATAAATCCTACTTGATCATAGTATATTATCCTGGGGATGATTTTCTGAAGTCTTTTTGCTAATATCTTATTTAAGATTTTAGCATCACTATTCATTAAGGAGATTGGTCTATAGTTTTCTTTCTCAGTTTTCAATCTACCTGGTTTAGGTATCAGTACTATGTCTGTGTCATAAAAGGAATTTGGTAGTACTCCTTCAACCCCTATTTTTAAAAATAGTTTATTTATCATTGGAGTTAGTTTTTCTTTAAATGTTTGGTAGAATTCACATGTAAATCCATCTGGTTCTGGGGATTTTTTCTTAGGGAGTTGGTTAATAGCTTGTTCTATTTCTTTTTCTGAAATGGGACTATTTAGACTACTTACTTCTTCCTCTGATAATCTGGGCAAGCTATATTTTTGAAGGTATTCTTCCATTTTATTTAAGTTTATCAAATTTATTGGCATAAAGTTGAGCAAAATAGCTCCTAACTATTGTTCTAATTTCCTCTTCATTAGTGGTGAGTGTTCCCTTTTCATTTTCAAAATTGTCAATTTGCTTTTCCTCTTTCTTTCTTTTAATCAGATTTACTAAGCTTTTGTCTATTTTGTTGGTTTTTTAATAGAACCAATCTTAGCTTTATTAATTAATTCAATAGTTGGTTTTTTTTTTTTTTTACTTTCAATTTTATTAAACTCACATTTTATTTTTAGAATTTCAAGTTTCATATTTGTCTGGGTTTTTAAAATTTGTTCCTTTTCTAGCAATTTTAGTTGTAAGCCCAATTCGTTGACCCTCTCTTTCTTTATTTTATGCAAGTAGGCCTGTAGAGATATAAAACTTCCCCTTATTACTACTTCGGCTGTATCCCACACATTTTGGTATGCTGTCTCATTATTGTCATTTTCTTGGGTGACGTTATTAATTTTGTCTATGACTTGCTGTTTTAACCAATCATTCTTTAGTATGAGATTATTTAGTTTCCAATTATTTTTTGGTCTATTTTCCCCTGGCTTTTTATTAAATGTAATTTTAATTGCACTATGGTCTGAAAAGGACACATTTACTATTTCTGCCTTACTGCATTTGATTTTGAGGTTTTTATGCCCTAGTATATGATCAATTTTTGTATAGGTTCCATGAACTGCTGAGAAGAAAGTATATTCCTTTCTGTCTCCATTTAGCTTTCGCCAAAGATCTATCATATCAAACTTTTCTAGTATTCTATTTACCTCTTTGACTTCTTTCTTATTTATTTTGTGGTTTGATTTATCTAATTCTGAGAGTGCAAGGTTGAGATCTCCCTCTATTATAGTTTTGCTATCTATTTCCTCTTGCAGCTCCCTTAATTTCTCTTTTAAGAATTTAGATGCTGCACCACTTGGTGCGTATATGTTTAATATTGATACTGCTTCATTATCTATGTTACCCTTTAGCAGGATATAATGTCCTTCCCTATCTCTTTTAATTAGATCAATTTTTGCTTTTGCTTGATTGAGATGAGGATGGCTACCCCTGCTTTTTTGGCTTCACCTGAAGCATAGTAGATTCTGCTCCACCCTTTTACTATTATTTTGAATGTATCCACTGTTTCAGGTGTGTTTTCTGTAAACAATATATAGTAAGATTCTGGCTTTTAATCCAGTCTGCTAACTGCTTCCTCTTTATGAGGGAGTTTACCCCATTCACATTTATGGTTAGAATGACTAATTGCTTGCCATCTTGTTAACCTCTGCTTATGCTTTTCTCCTTTCCTTCCCTCTTACCCCCCTACCCAGTATTAAACTTGTGAACAACACTTGCTTTTCACAGCCCTCCATTTTTAGTATTCCTCCCCACCTTAAAGTTCTTCCCCCTATTTTACCCCTTTTCCTCACAATTCCTGTATTCCCTTTCCCTTAGCTTACTCCTTCTCCCTCACTTTTCAGTGAAGTGGAAGAAGTTTCACCATAAATCGAATATGTCTATTAATACAGACTATGTTCATCCCCCTTCTTTCTTTCTCTCAGATATAATAGGTTACCTTTGCCTCTTCATGAGATGTAGTATCACCACTTTACCCTTTTTTATGAGATAATTTCCTTTCCACCTCTAGTTTCTAGGACAAATTATACATGTGTTCTTTACTTATCTTTATGGCAGAAATATAGTTCTCAAGATTTATTTTTACCTTTTTAGAAATCTCTTTAGTTCTGTATTTGAAGATCAAACATTTTGTGTAGATTTGTTTTTTTCATCAAGAATAGATGTAATTCATTTATTTCGTCAAATGTCCATCTTCTTCCCTGGAAAACGATGCTCATTTTTGCTGGGTAAGTTATTCTTGGCTACATACCAAATTCCTTAGCCTTTTCGAATATCATATTCCAGGCCCTTCATTCTTTTTTTTTTTTTTTTTTTTTTTTAATTTTTTTTATTTTATATATATATATATATATATTTTTTAATAATATTATCCCTTGTATTCATTTTTCCAAATTACCCCCCCTCCCTCTATTCCCTCCCCCCGATGACAGGCAATCCCATACATTTTACATGTGTTACAATATAGTCTAGGTACAATACATGTGTGTGAATATCATTTCTTGTTGCACAATAAACATTAGAATCCGAAGGTACATGCAACCTGGGCAGACAGATATTAGTGCTAACAATTTACATTCACTTCCCAGTGTTTCTTCTCTGGGTGTAGCTACCTCTGTCCATCATTGATCAACTGGAAGTGAGTTGGCTCTTCTTTATGTTGAAGATTTCCACTTCCATCAGAATACATCCTCATACAGTATTGTTGTTGAAGTGTATAGTGATCTTCTGGTTCTGCTCATTTCACTCAGCATCAGTTGATTTAAGTCTCTCCAGGCCTCTCTGTATTCCTCCTGCTGGTCATTTCTTACAGAGCAATAATATTCCATAACCTTCATATACCATAATTTACCCAACCATTCTCCAACTGATGGACATACATTCATCTTCCAGTTTCTAGCTACTACAAAAAGAGCTGCCACAAACATTTTGGCACATATATGTCTCTTTCCGCTCTTTAGTATTTCTTTGGGATATAATCCCAGTAGTAGCGCTGCTGGGTCAAAGGGTATGCACAGTTTGATAACTTTTTGGGCATAATTCCAGATTGCTCTCCAGAATGGCTGGATTCTTTTGCAACTCCACCAGCAATGTATTAGTGTCCCAATTTCCCCACATCCCCTCCAACATTTATCATTATTTGTTCCTGTCATCTTAGCCAATCTGACAGGTGTGTAGTGGTATCTCAGAGTGGTCTTAATTTGCATTTCTCTGATCAGTAGTGATTTGGAACACTCTTTCATGTGAGTGGATATAGTTTCAATTTCTTCCTCTGAGAATTGTCTGTTCATATCCTTTGACCATTTATCAATTGGAGAATGGTTCGGTTTCTTATAAATTATGGTCAGTTCTCTATATATTTTGGAAATGAGACCTTTGTCAGAACCTTTGTTTTTAAAAATATTTTCCCAATTTTTACTTCCCTTCTAATCTTGTTTGCATTAGTATTATTTGTACAGAAACGTTTTAGTTTGATGTAATCAAAATCTTCTATTTTGTGATCAATAATGATCTCTAATTCTCCTCTGGTCATAAATTCCTTCCTCCTCCACAAGTCTGAGAGGTAGATTATCCTCTGTTCCTCTAATCTATTTATTATCTCCCTCTTTATGCCTAAATCATGGACCCATTTTGATCTTATCTTGGTATATGGTGTTAAGTGTGGATCCATATCTAATTTCTGCCATACTAATTTCCAGTTTTCCCAACAGTTTTTTCCGAATAATGAATTTTTATCCCTAATGTTGGAATCTTTGGGTTTGTCAAAGATTAGATTGCTATAGATGTACCCTTTTTTGTCCTTTGTATCTAATTTGTTCCACTGATCTACCGGTCTATTTCTTAGCCAATACCAAATGGTTTTGGTGACTGCTGCTATATAATATAGCTTTAGATCAGGTACACTTAGACCACCTTCCTCTGAGTTTTTTTTTCATTAGTTCCCTTGCAATTCTCGACCTTTTATTCTTCCATATGAATTTTGTTGTTATTTTTTCTAGGTCATTGAAATAGTTTCTTGGTAGTCTGATTGGTATAGCACAAAATAAATAGATTAGTTTGGGGAGTATTGTCATTTTTATTATATTCGCTCGGCCTATCCAAGAGCACTGAATGTCTTTCCAATTATTTAAATCTGATTTTATTTTTGTGGCAAGTGTTTTGTAATTTTTCTCATATAATTCCTGACTTTTCTTTGGTAGATGGATTCCCAAATATTTTATACTCTCAACATTTGTTTGGAATGGAATTTCTCTTTGTATCTCTTGCTGTTGCATTTTGTTAGTGATATATAAAAATGCCGAGGATTTATGTGGATTTATTTTGTATCCTGCCACTTTGCTGAAATTTTGAATTATTTCTAGTAGCTTTTTAGCAGAGTCTTTGGGGTTCTCTAAGTATACCATCATGTCATCTGCAAAAAGTGATAGTTTAATTTCCTCATTTCCTACTCTAATTCCTTGAATCTCTTTCTCGGCTCTTATTGCCGAGGCTAGCGTTTCTAGTACTATATTGAATAGTAATGGTGATAGTGGGCAACCTTGTTTCACTCCTGATCTTACTGGGAAAGGTTGCAGTTTATTTCTATTGCATATTATGCTTACTGACGGTCTTAAATATATGCTCCTGATTATTCTAAGGAATAGTCCATTTATTCCTATACTCTCAAGAGTTTTTAGTAGGAATGGATGTTGGATTTTGTCAAATGCTTTTTCTGCATCTATTGAGATGATCATATGGTTCTTATTAATTTGATTATTAATGGTCAATTATATTAATAGTTTTCCTAATATTAAACCAGCCCTGCATTCCTGGAATAAATCCTACTTGATCATAGTGTATTATCTTGGAGATGATTTTCTGAAGTCTTTTTGCTAATATCTTATTTAAGATTTTAGCATCAATATTCATTAAGGAGATTGGTCTATAATTTTCTTTCTCAGTTTTCAATCTACCTGGTTTAGGTATCAGTACCATGTCTGTGTCATAAAAGGCGTTTGGTAGGACTCCTTCATCCCCTATTTTTTCAAATAATTTATATAACATTGGGGCTAATTGTTCTTTAAATGTTTGGTAGAATTCACATGTGAATCCATCTGGCCCTGGGGATTTTTTCCTGGGGAGTTGATTAATAGCTTGTTCTATTTCTTTTTCTGAAATGGGACTATTTAAGCAATTTATCTCCTCTTCTGTTAATCTAGGGAGCCTATATTTTTGGAGAAAGTCATCCATTTCACTTAAGTTATCAAATTTATTGGCATAAAGTTGGGCAAAGTAACTCCTTATTATTTCTCTAATTTCCTGTTCATTGGTGGAAAGATCCCCCTTTTCATTTGTAAGACTATCAATTTGATTTTCCTCTTTCTTTTTTTTGATCAAATTTACCAAAGGTTTATCTATTTTATTGGCTTTTTCATAAAACCAACTCTTGGTTTTATTTATTAATTCAATAGTTTTTTTACTTTCAATTTTATTGATTTCTCCTTTTAATTTTTGTATTTCAAGTTTAATTTTTGGTTGGGGGTTTATAATTTGGTCTTTTTCTAGCCTTTTAAGTTGTAAGCCCAATTCGTTAATCTTCTCTTTCTCAATTTTCTTCAAATAAGCCTCTAAAGATATAAAATTTCCCCTTATTACTGCTTTAGCTGCATCCCAAAGATTTTGATATGATGTCTCATCATTGTCATTATCTTGGGTGAAATTGTTAATTGTTTCTATAATTTGCTCTTTCACCCAGTCATTCTTTAAGATGAGATTATTCAGTTTCCAATTACTTTTTGGTCTATTTACCCCTAACTTTTTACTGAATGTAGCTTTTATTGCATTGTGATCTGAGAAGAAGGCATTTATTATTTCTGCCTTCCTACATTTAATTTTGAGATCTTTATGTCCTAATATATGGTCAATTTTTGTATAGGATCCATGAACTGCTGAGAAGAAAGTATATTCCTTTCTATTGCCATTCAGTTTTCTCCAAAGGTCTATCATACCTAGTTTTTCTAATATTCTATTTACTTTTTAAATTTCTTTCTTGTTTGTTTTGTGGTTTGATTTGTCTAAATCTGAGAGTACAAGGTTGAGATCTCCCACTATTATAGTTTTACTGTCTATTTCTTCTTGCAGTTCTCTTAACTTTTCCTTTAGAAAGTTAGATGCTATACCACTTGGTGCATATATATATTTAGTATTGATATGGCTTCATTATTTATGCTACCTTTCAGCAGGATATAGTTTCCTTCCTTATCTTTTTTAACGAGATCTACTTCTGCTTTTGCTTGATCTGAGATAAGGATAGCTACCCCTGCTTTTTTGGCTTTACCTGAAGCATAATAGGCTCTGTTCCAACCTTTTACCTTTATTCTGTATGTATCTCCCTGCTTTAAGTGTGTTTCCTGTAGGCAACATATTGTAGGATTCTGCTTTTTGATCCAATATGCTATCTGTCTCCGTTTGATGGGATCGTTCATCCCATTTACATTTACAGTTAAAATTACTAATTCTGTATTTCCTGCCATCGTATTATCCCCAGATTATGCTTTTTTCCCTTGACCCCCCTGATCCCCCTCCCCGATATTTAATTTACAGACCCCCCTTTTGACGCGCAACCCTCCTCTTTTTTTTTTTTTTTTTTTTAGGATCCCTCCCCCCTCCCTCCAAGTCCCTTCACTTATTCTCCTTTTCCTTTTCCCTTTTCCTCTCCCCCCTTTTAATGAGGTGAGAGAAAATTCTCAGAAAAACAAATATGTTAATTATTTACTCTTTGAGCCTCTCCTGATGAGAGTAAGATTCACACAATGATTCTCCCCCTCACTAAGTTCCCTCAGATATGGTGTATTTTCTATGCCTCTTCCTGGGATGTAGTTTCCCTCTTTTTATCACTCCTTCCCCTTTTTCTGAACCGACCTCCTTCCCTTTACTACACCCCCCTTTTTTTCTTTTATATCAGTAAAATCAAATTATCCTTGAGTATTTTTTATATACCCACAACAGAGTTACAGTTCTCAAGGGTTCTGTGTACCTTTTTCTGTTTTTCTTCAGTCTTGTAGATGTAGATCAAATTTTTTGTTTAAGTCTGGTTTTTTCTTAGAAACATATAGAATTCCTCTGTTTCATTGAATGACCATCTTCTTTCATGGAAAAAGATGCTAAACTTAGCTGGGTAGTTCATTCTTGGTTGCAGTCCTTGATCTTTTGCCTTTCGGAATATCAGGTTCCAGGCCCTTCTATCTTTTAATGTGGAGGCAGCCAGATCTTGGGTGACCCTTATTGTGGCACCTTGGTATGTAAATTGTTTTTTTCTAGCTGCTTGCAGGATTTTCTCCTTTGTGTGGTAATTCTGCAGCTTAGCCACTATATTCCGTGGTGTTCTTTTTTTAGGGTCTATTTCAGAAGGAGTTTGATGAATTCTTCCCACATCTACTTTCCCTTCTGTTTCTATTATCTCTGGACAGTTCTCTTTGATAATTTCCTGTAAAATAGAATCTAGGCTCTTTTTTTGGTCATAGTTTTCTGGAAGTCCAATAATCCGCAGATTATCTCTCCTAGATCTATTTTCCAGGTCTATAGATTTTCCCAGTAAGTATTTGACGTTGTTCTCCAGCTTCTCATTTTTTTTGTTTTGTTTGACTGATTCTTGGGTTCTCTGTGAATCATTCATTTCTATTTGTTCCATCCTGACTTTTAAGGAGTTATTTTCTTCTTTCACAGTTTTTAGTTCTTTTTGTAAATGCCCAATTTCGTTTTTAAATGAATTATTTTGCTCTATTGAATTTTTTTTCATTTCCCTAATTTTTTTTTTGAGAATTATTTTCTTTTTCCAATTCAGAAATTCTATTTTCTTGAGACTTTTTTATCTTTTCCAATTCAGAAATCCTACTTTCCTGTGTTTTTTTAACCTTTTCTAATTCATAAATTTTGTTTCCCTGCATCTCCTGTGAATTCTTTATTTTTTCCAACTCCAATTTCAGGACGTTGTTACTCTATCATAGCTTCCCTTTCCATTCCCCATTTTTCTTCAATCTCCCTCAATTTTTTAAGAGTTTCTTCTAGGAGAGAGTTATGTGATGGGGGGCAGGGATCGTTCCCCTTTGGGTTGTTATCTGCTGACTCTCTGCTGTTAACTTCCTCGGCCTTGGATACCCGCTCTTTCTCTGTATAGAAGGAATCTATGGTTTTTCTAGCTTTTTTGCTCATATTTAAAAAAATCTTTTGTTGTCTGTCCCTGGGGTAGGAAATTATTTATTTACTTCTTTACCAGCTTCCTCCCAGACCAGATGGATGCAGAGGCTCCTGCGCCTGAGCTAAGATAGAGCTCTGGGAGAGAGTTCCCCACCCCCTCCCTGGAAGTGCCTCAGAGGTGATTAGCACTACTGTGCTTCGAGGGCATAGAATAGTGACGCGAAAAGCCCCTGTGCTCAAACTGGAAGTGTCTGCCAGAAACTGCGGTCCCTAGTTCAAAGGTTCCGCTTCTCTGGGACTTCCTGGAGCTGAGTTCCACTCCCTCCAGCTAAGCTAGGCAGTGTGTGTTGCCTTGGGCCGTATCCACCCACTTGTCAGTCTCTTAACTATTCTCAGGAGGTAGCTGAGGCCACACCCCCTGGTGCTGAGATCTGCTGAGTCACCTCCAGGGTCCGGGGAAAATCTAATCTGAGTTTTAAAATATTTTGGCTTTCTCTTCTGAACTGCTAAATAATTAGCAGAGAAGAGCTAACAGCCTGTGCCAGATTCCTTTACCTCAGTGGCTTCTCTGATCCCAGAGCCCCTCCCAGCGCAATGGGCGCAGTGTGCCCCTACCCCACCGTCTGTGCTGGTCTTTCTTATTCCTCCCCTGAGAACTGACCTTTCCTGTTGAAACTCCAGATTCTCTTCAGCTGGTAAGTCGTGCTTCCAGTCCTTATGGTATCTATCAGTCCTGAGCTAATTCTGAGACTTAATTTATCTAATTGGTTGTGAGGGAGTGAGGACGTTCACAGAGACGTGTGTTTCTTCTCCGCCATCTTGGCTCCGCCCCCCCTTCATTCTTTTAATGTGGACCCTGCTAGATCCTGGGTTATCCTTATTGTGGCTCCTCCATATCTGAATTGCTTTTTTCTAGCAGCTTCCAGCATTTTTTTCCTTCGTCTGATGGTTCTTGAATTTGGACAGTATATTTCTTGGCATTTTGATTTTAGGGTTCCTTTCAATAGATGATTGATGAAATTTTTCAGTGTCTATTTTACCCTCTGTTTCCAAAATGTCTGGGCAGTTTTCTTTGATAATTTCCTGGAAAATAGTGTTTAGGCTCTTTTTTTCCTCACATTTTTCAGGGAGTCCAATTATTCTCAAATTGTCTCTCCTGGATCTGTTTTCCAGGTCTGTTGTCTTTCTAATAAGGTACTTGACATCCTTTTCAATTGTTTCATTTTTCAGGTTTTGCTTGACTACTTCTTGGTTTCTCCTTGAGTCATTAATTTCTACTTGTTCGAGTCTAATTTTCAATGATGTGTTTTCTTCACTCACTTTTTTTTATATCTTTTTGTAATTGTCCAATTGAGTTTTTAATCTTCTATGGAATTTTTTTTTCCATTTTATCCATTTTATTTTTTAGAGAGCTGTTTTCTTTTTCTAGCACACTAATCCTGTTTTCCTTGGAGTTGTTTACCTTTTCTAATTCACTAATTTTATTTCTCAATGATTTGTTTTCTTTATCCACTCTGTCTTTAAATGTGTGGAATGACTTCTCCAGGCTCTCTTGCCAAGCTTCCCTTTCTTTTTCCCATTTCTCTTCTAGCTCTCTTGTGAGAGCCTTTTTGATTTCCTCTATGAGAGTCTTATGTATTGAGGAGCAGATCATATCCCTCTTAGGGGATTACTCTGGGAACAGTGTTCTTTTATTCTCCTCAGTATTTGAAGTCTGCTCTCTCTCCATACTAAAGCTGTCGATGGTTAGAGCCCTTTTAAATTTTTTGTTCATTTTGTCAGAGCGGGAATTGAAGAAAACAAATTGACAAGAGAAACAATTGGTCTGGTTTTTTGGGGGGAATGGGACTGGATGGTGTTAAAGAGCTTCCTCTATAGACTGAGGAAGACAGCAGTGAGGCACTAACAGGACAGCAATTGCTGTACTGAGTCTGCGCTCTTAGTCTCTGAGAAAGCGCTGAGTCACTCTGGGTGGAGATGGGGGTGGCCGGGTCCTGAGAGATGCTGGCTTTCCAGGGTTTTATTCTTTACCTCTGGTCTTTACACTTTCTCTGCTGCTCCTGGCTTGCTGCCAAGATGGAGTATCCACACTGGGGTAAAAGTCTTTTTGCAGAAATGGCAGAGATCATACCCTCCCCCCTTTGGTCTGAGCTGTGTGAGCTGCCTACCTCACTCTGGCTGCCTGCCCTCAATCTGAGCCCAGTCTGTTTGACCCTCCCCTGAGCAAACACAGACCTTCTCTGGCAAATTTCAAGGATGTCTTCTATTGCTGTTATTTGTGGGTTTCTTTTCCGGTCAAGCATTAACTCCGAGGCTGGTCATGAAGTACATTCTGAGAGAAAACGCTGAGCTCAAGCAGCTGTCTGCCTCCATGCCGCCATCTTGGCTGGAAGAAAATCTTATTCTTTGAATTGTCTATCTGACAATGTCTATACCCAAGGAAAGAGAAAAATGATCTATATGTAATATATGTAGACATGTATGTGCATTTGTATTTATAGTGATTCTTTCTGTTCTAGATTAAAATCAGAAAATAAGGATATATTTCTAATATATATGGCACACTTTTAATATAAATGGTTAAAACATATTTTACTATGTAAATGTGTAATGGAATATTATTTTCCCTTAAGAAATGGTGACATAGACAATTTCAAAGAAAACTCACATTTTTCTGAACTGCTGTAGTAAACGGAATTAGAAGAGCTAGAGATGCACTGTATGGGAGGAAAAAACCTCCAAGTATTTATAGTGAAATGAACTGCCCCCTAACACAATGATTTTTTTTAATGGATGTTTGCAAATACATATGCACACATATACACATATACATATGTACTCATTTATGTTTATATTATATGCAGCCAATATATTTGTCTTGCTTGACTGTGCATATTTGTTGGAAGGAAATTGTTTTTCATTTGTCAATAGGGTGGAGTTTGGAAAGTAGAGATAACAGATTTCCATTAGTTAAAAAAAAAAAAAAAGATAAACATAGAAAGGGAGGTTTTGTTACAAATGTATAAATTTCCATACACTTTTAAATAAAGACATGGATTGTTATTTATTTATTACTGCTTTTATTTACCTACAAGAGATCTCTCATGGAGTGAGGATAATTTGCAAACATTTGTAATGTAAAAAAAATACATCAATTAAAAAAATAGTTTTGAGAAAAGACATAGGGCAGCGGAGTTTCATCTGTCTTTTAAGGAGAAGTACCTTTTAGGTAGCTTAATGCTATCTCTGAATTTTTTAATCAGAGATACAGTGTAGTATAGTGGAAAGAATGCTCAATCCACTCAATCTGAAATGAGATTGACTTTTGACTTTGTTAATTAGTCATAATACTAACAGAAAGTCACTTAATGTCTTTGTGTCTCAATTTTCTTATCTGTAATAATAATAATAATAATAATAATAATATATTTGCAATTGTAGTATAGGGTTCTTGCTGAGTTGAAAGGCTTGCAAACTTTAAAACCCTACACAAATATGAATTATTTTTATTATTAATCTCAGCATTCAAGGCCCTATTCTTTTATCTCCCGCCTACTCTCAGAGGCTTTTCATGTGATGTTGCATATTGATATTCATTTTCCTTGTCACCTCTTTCATATCTATTTCCAAAGGCCATTTGGATTCTGGTAACTCATCTGCTTAGAAATGTATGACAGAACCCTGCGTTGAAGAAGGAAACTCCCTCCATCACACATAGGGACTGTATCAGTGACAAATCAGATGCACAGGTAGCAAGGAAAACAAAGTTCTCAAGCAATACCTAAGGTGATAATTGGATGATGATTAACAATCAGGTTCAAAAATACATACACTTCACCTGCAGCAAGCTGGTGTTTAAGCATAAGCTTCTTACAAGAGGTGCAAATAGGAAGGCAATTTTAATTCCCTTAGAGAGAAAATAGGCCTCCCCTTAATCAGGAGAGGGATGAACTGAATTGATTCACTAATGAGCTGTTGGCCCTTGTTAAAGGGTATAGACCAGAATTGCTGCCAAGAATCTGGTTCTCTCTGCACTGAGCAAATCTTAGGAATGTATCTAAGAATCTAGCTTGCCTGAGGCCCTGGGACACATTTGAGGAGAGTAGTCAGGGTTTAGGGCCACCATAGGCAATTTTGTGATTTTTATGGGAAGGGGGAACTGTAAGTGATTCTGGGTCTCCAACTTTATAGCTTGGACAAGTCTCCTTACATTGTAGGATTACTTTGCTCAGTTATAAAAGGACATTGCCCAGCTCTGTCCTATGTCAATCAGTCAGTAAATAATCTTTCTTAAGTGTCTACTATGTGCCAGGTGCTATGCCAAACACTAAGGATTCAAAGAAAGCCAAAATGCAATCTGCTTTCTCAAAAAAATCAAGGAGAACTTGAATGCTACAAGAATGTAGCATTCCAGCAACTATGTGATAAGAAGATATGGAATAGATAAAGTAAAGATGATCAACTGAAGAAACATTTATGAGAGAGGAAGGTTTGTTGCTAAAGGTGGAATTTTAGCTGAACTTGAAGGACTCCAAAGAAGTTAGGAAATAGAAATAAAAGAATTTAAGTCACTGGGGACAGCATGTGAAAATGTTGGTAAACATTGTCTTAGAGGTAAGGCCTAGTGTGAGGAAAAGTGAGAAGGCAAAAGTAACTGAACTGGATAATATGTGAGGAGAAAGAGGGGATGTAAAGCATAAGAAAATTTGTAAAAAGTGGGAGAAATCATTCTTTGGAGGTCTTTTAAAGCAAAACAGGAGTTAAAAAAGTTAATCCCTGAGGAAATAGGGAGCCTGGAATGTTGATTGAATAGTAGGGACATGGTCAAGCTTGTACTTTGGAAACATCAATTTGACATTTGAGTGGAGAATTGAATTAGGAAGATACTTGAGACAGGGAGACTGAGCAGAGAGCTACTGTAATAATCCAGGTGTGAGGTGATACAGTGTACCTCCTGTTTCTATGACAGGCAACTTCTCTCATTCGTTGGGCAAGAATGATACCTGTATAAATAATTAGAAAGGTACCTGAAGAGATCCATTCCCCTTGCCTTCAGGGAGAATTTATAATTTTTTAAAAAATATTTCCAAAGGAAATAGTTCTTTATTCTCTTCTCAAAGAATCAAAATATCTCTCAGTCCACTTTTCATTAGTTACTTATTTGCTATACTATTAGTATACTTATTTGCTTCTTTATGTCCAACTCAAATCATTCCTGCTTCAATTTTGAGGCATTTCCCCTCTGTTTTGCTTTGTTGTTCAATATATTTTGGAAAGTTACTACTCATTATTTTCCTTATAAAATAATTTTATATTTAAATTATTAAGCAATTAAGATTGAGTAGAGTAAAACAACCAAGCTGAACCTGCTCTTCCCTTTTTTGGCTTTTACATTTTGTAATTTTGTCATAGAGGCTACTACATGAGAAAACATATTTTGAAAACAGCCATTTCTTAGAGTGACTAGGTGAAACAGGGACAGTTCTATTATTGCTGTTTGTCAGGAACAAAACTCTCCCTGGGTCTGGCCTAGGACTTAAGCCTCAGTCGACCTCTGTACACGCTTATCTTGGAGTCTAAACACCAAGCAGCCAGAGATGTCCCTAGCAGGATTTGGAGGAATTAGGCCTCTGAGTCCAGTGAAGGGTAGCATGAGCTGAATTTCTAATTCTCTCAGTGCCCTGATGAAAATGTAGCCTTAAGCTTTTACCAATTCTACTAAATACATCTTTGATTAGGCTGGAAATGCAATTATTTTATAGTAATACTTTTAAGCCATCTCATAAGAATAGCAATGACCTTTTTTTCTCCTAACATTTTTTAAGAAGTTTCCTTGAGATGAGAATAAGACTAACTAGAGAAATATGAGTTTTCTTTTTGAATCTCAGCTCTGGAAAAATATAGGGGGATGCATGTTTAGATATTACAGTAGAATTAATTATATCTTTATATATTGAAGATTAGGTAAAATAAAATGCTCTAAAATTATGAGACTCTCTAATTTCCTCCAGAAGAAAATAGAAAAGTACAACTAATCATGAAACCCTCCTCAAGGAGTAATTTGTCTATTTATTTATTATTTGACCATTCACTTTCCATTTATTAATTGTTATTTTCCTTTCTTTTAAGGTCAGATTGCCTACATTTCTAGGCTGGATTGATAGGGATCATTCATGTGCTTGATACCATTACTGATCATCTTGGAAACTTTGACTATTCTATATCCAATCTGAGATGATTCATCCTTTTATAGGCAAGATTATGGATTTCTGTTCCTAAGGGCATAGAATATTAATGAGAAAATGAGTGGCAAACCTCCTGATTACCATAGCCTATTATTTTAGATCTTTTGAGCTCAAAGGATCTAATATCCTTAGCCACCCCTACACCAGGGATTATAATATGTCCCACCTTACCTCATTAGTAAATTTAGTTTTGCTGTTGTCTTCATATAGAGATGTGTCACAATGAGATCTTGGAAGAGCTACTCTACCTAATATTCCCCAGAATCACAGCAGGTATTTTCATATGTGTTCCATCACTATTAGAGAGATAGAATTAGGACAAATCACTTAATTTAGCTGTGACTTTACAAGTAATAAAATGTTTCTCAATGGTAGAAGGATGAAGGTGGGCAGTGAAGGTTGCCTTGTAACTTGGACTAAAACCAGCTGATCATTATTTAGTCATAGTGTTCATTTTGTAATTTTCTCTTTAGTGTTTCCCCTAAAACAGAGGTTTCAAAACACGTGGGATACACAGCCTACCTTGTGACATTCCTCAGTGCCAGATTAAAATGTAATTAGAAAATATTAAACATAAATAACATAACTTTTTAAAAATACCTTAATAGCTGAAGGAATCTATATGTATGGATTGATGTACTACTACTCTTTCTTTTTGAATTTGAAACCCTTATCCTAAAGGATTAACTTCACTGTCTTTGAAGATTATGTAATCACTTTATGGTTTTCATGAAGGGAATTACATGTCTTGGCTCAGTTGCCTGCCTAAAATTGTCCACCATTTTCCAGCACAGTCATTTGTCTTAAGACCATATTTCCTCTGCTTTAGCTTTCTTTCTACTTGGTTTCTTTTATCTCAAGAGTCTTTTTTCTCCAAAGGAGTTAGAAGGAGAAACTGGAGAATTTCTACAGAAAGGAATCTTGGAAGATAATAAAACTTGGAAGAAAGTACACTATACTAGGAAGCAGAGTCATTGTCTTCTAGTCATGGCTTTGCCAAAAACTGAAGGTTCTATTATAATCATTGTTTTTCCTTATAATGCATCATTTTACAGAAAAGGAAACTGAGTCTTCAGAAGCTAAAGTATTTCCCAGAAGGGTTACTCAGTTATTTAGTGAAAGAACTAGGACTAGGTCCTAAAAAAGGTAGAATAATATAGGTGAAATGATACTGAATTTGGAGGTAGAGAATATGTTCTAAATTATAGCTCTTTCACATACTATCTCTGTGATTTTAGGATAAGCCATTTGTGAAGTCAGAGTTTGTACAGAAAGTGTTTGGATTGGGAATTTGTTCCAGAATTTAGTTAAGCTGAACTTGAATGCCTGAAATTCTCCTGGAAAATAGCAGAATGCAACAGGGCTGTCAACACTAGCTTTTCAAGAGTTCAGTGTTAGATCCCTGGAAATCTAGCTCTTAGTAACCACTTTCGGTCATGCTACTAGCTATTCAATTTCAGTTTGAGATGTCTTATTATTTATCAAGTGCAATATAATGTGACTTCTACAATTCTGAGCGCAAAGGCCTGAAACCCCCAAATTATCTCCTTGAAATGATATAGCTAAACTGAACCCATTTAATCTAGTGTGGTTCTGTTCATTTGCATAATGAATATTTGCCTCATTTAGAGCTCATTGAGAATGTTCAGTATTAGCTAGTGGCCAAATGAAGTTCTTAGTACCATGGATCTTACTCATAGTCTCCATGTACACAACTTGACATTGCCTTACAATTACAATTCTAATCTTGATACTTTTAGTCTATATAGTGCTGAGAGAAGCATTCAGTTCAGAGAACATTGTTAGTTGGAATATTTGGTGGCTTGTAGACAAAAAGGGAAAAGATACACAAAGCAAAAAGCCAGTTGATTTTGTAACTTTATTTTGTTTTAACTTTCATATGGTTATATAGATATTTTCTTTTTACTATACTTAGAGTTTGGTATTGTAATGACAATAGTAGAATGAAAAATCATTGTGATCAGAGACTATATGATTCCCCATCCTGCATATACCTTCAATCAAGCACAGTGCCTTGAAAAGTGCTAATGAACAGTGCCTTACTAAGTGCTAAGGAGATAATGAAATATTAGGTTTTCACTAAGTGCTAAGTTGGTACTTAACAATTTTCTAGTTCCGGCCTTTCCTGGGAGTTTAACTTGTGAATTCCTGGGGAAGAGCGTGCATGCTTGGGAGGTGCAAGTTCATTGGTTGAAATAATTTTTCCCAGAAGCCCTTGCATTATCCCACGCCCATTCTCTGGGAGGATAAAAGAGGGCAGCTCTGGAGGAAAGACAGAGTTTTGTCTCCACAAGACTTGAGGCTGCTCTCTGCAGGAAAGGAAGTTGGCTCTCTACAGGAAGAAGACTCTGTCCCAGAGATTTGAGTTGACACAGCAGATCTCCTCCCAGAGAGCAATTGGCAGCTTCTGGAGACAACAGCACGTTACACACAATGAAAATTTCTTGAATTGAAATGAATTCTAATTCTTGTACTAATTCTTCTCTGGATTCCCTCTACAGGATACTTTTCTAAAACAATGTTCTTTCCTACTCAAAGACCTTTAATAAATTTCCATTAGATGATGGATTAAATCAAATAACCTATCATGTCATTTGATACTCTATATTCTTACTCTAAAATCTCTTTAGTCTTATCTCCAATTTTCTCTTAATATAAACCCTTTCTTTTGTCATAACTGGACTACTTGCTATTCTCTGAATATCTCCTCTCTGCTTGCAATGTGCTCCATCCCTTTTGTAACCATAAAGGTCTAGTAAAATTTTACATCCTCTAAGAAATTTTCATTGATCACCCCAAAATGGAAGCAAATGCTATTTTCTTTTGCATTTTTATGGCACTTTATTTGTGATATTTATCACATGTTGCTTTATATCAGAAATGTTTGTGTTAATGTCTCATTCTTCCCAAGTGGATGAAATTTTTTTTGAGATCACAGATAACATTATTCATCTTTGATTCCATTCACTGTCTTGTCCTAAGCATATGCTAAGTAAATGCTTGTGATTGAACAAAAATAGAACATGATTTGATTACTTTTCCTTTTTTCCCTCCTTCAATTTCTTCCTTCCTTCCTTCCTTCCTTCCTTCCTTCCTTCCTTCCTTCCTTCCTTCCTTCCTTCCTTCCTTCCTTCCTTCCTTCCTTCCTTCCTTCCTTCCTTCCTTCCTTCTTTCCCTGTCTCCCTTTCTTTTCTTATACAAAATGACAAATATAGAAATATGTTTAATATGATTGCATATATTTAACCTATATAAGATGAATGTTGAAAACTATCTTTACATGCATTTGGAAATATAAAATGCTATTGGAAAAAAGGGGGGAAGAAAACTATACATTATCATTAAAAAAAAAAAGAAAAAAATCACAGGTTGAGAAAAGCATGGTGTTTTTCTGATATGATTATGTGATTGCAAAGCAGGGGATATCATAGTTTCCTTAGAAATAATCATAATTTACACAAAGGGTAATAGAGAAACACATAATAAACATGGATATGCTTTAGCATATTGCCAGTATAATAAATAGTGTGTAAAATATGGTATGGGATATAATGTTAAACAAATATATGCCTAGAAGGAGTAGAGACAGTCTAATGAATTGCTTATGTGCTACATTTTCTACTCATGCAATAAGTAAGAGTAATAGAAAAAGACTCAACATTTTGGTTAAATCTCCTGTTGGGGATTTATTGAAAGCTATGAATAAGAGTTCCATAGACTGAGAAGTCTAGAAGTGTTGCTATCAGTACTGTGGGAGGAAGGGCTTGCCATAGATGAGGTTCATCGAAATATTAAGAATTTAATCTTTGAATTTTCATGCTATTTCACTTCCATTCAGTTTATATATATATATTTTTTTTTTCATGTACAATTTACTATATTAGTTACCTGTATAGATACTTTATAATTTTAATCACTAAGGCAATTTTATGAATGTAAGAAAATTAAATGAGAATTCAGCCCTTGCTTCTTTTTCATATTTTCTAATGCTTTAGAGACTGGAAAACTTTGGAGGTTAGAGATTTATAAAACATTAGCCCCCCAAGCTTTCTGAGGCTCAATTTTGCCAGATGGTATATTACATTTTGTGGGCATACTTGACAGAGTAGAGAATACTAATCAAAATTATAAAACATGTAAATGTCTTCTTTTTATTATTATTGTATATTTCTCCTTTCTCTTCCCCCATAGATTTGGATAAAATATCTCCCCATATTGGCAGTATATTTCTTTGAAATGGAAATTCTTAGTGTGGTCAGACAATATCTTCATTCTGACCTTGATATATTTGATTTATACTAAACATGTGGGTATGATTCAGAACGTCCATTCTCAACCCTCTAATGATTGGAGGTAAGTAGCTAGCTGTATTAAATTTAAGAAAATCAAGCTTAGTGTATTTATAGAAGACTTAATAGTTACCTCTATTCCTTTATATGCATCATTTTTATCACTATTTCTATTCTGTCTTTATTTTACAGTCATCATTCTAATCCCACTGTCTCCTTCAAACCTAGCTCAAACTCATCTTTTTCAAGAAGCCTCCATGTCTCAATCTGATAACTCCCTTCCTCTGTTATAGTTCAACTGATATGTATTCATTTTGTACCATATTAGGTCTAACTTAAGAAACATTCTCTTAAAGGTATTTTGTATGTGAGTATGTGTGTTTGTTATTTCCCACTGGGACTGTAAGTCTGTAAAAGAGCAAGGATTCTATTCTCTACTTATCTTGTAACCTTATCCTCACCCATGCTATTGTTCCTAATTCTTACAACCATAAGCTCTTTCTTCTCTTACATTTTTCTTTGTGAGTATATTATGACAATTTTGAATTGGATTCTTTGCCCTATAAATTAACAACTATCAACAAGCATTATTAATCATCTATTATATCCAAGTGATTATAATAGATGCTAAAGATACAAAAACAAAGAATAAAGCAATCTCTACTTATGGGTAGATTGCATTCTAATGGAAGAGAAAATAAGTAAATACTTGTATTCATATGTCTATAAACAGATGCCATATATACACATATGTGCATATATACAATATAACTATAAAGAGAAGAAACAGAACCATGTACAAAGTAGCTTAATATAGGGTAGCTTGAGAGGAAGAGAATTAGCAACTGGGGACTATCACAAAATGATTTGCACAGAAGATGGGTGTGAGTTTCAACAGGAAGGTAAAGAGAGTATAAAAAGAGAACAGAAGAGAACCTATAGTAACGCCTTGAGGAGCATCCACAGTTAGAGAGCATGAAATAGATGATAAGACAAACACCTTTGAAAGCAAGAGTGAATTTCTTGTCTCTCTATATTTTTTTATATCTTTACACTGAGTTCTATGCATTGTCATATATGTGCTTCATAATCATTTGTTGAATTTGATTGCATTAAAATGGAAAGCATAATATCTTTGCTGACATCACAGGTTATTATAATACTGAGAGAATCTTTGTGAAAATGATTTAGAAACTATCAATAACTAGAGACCAGAGAAATGACATAGCAAGAATGATCAAAGTAAAAAAAAACTCCCAACATTAAAAGCTATTATGATATCATGGATGCCCAATACACCAGTCCAGAGGAAAATTACTCTAAACATCTTTAAGCAATACCTCAAAGAAAAATATTGCTTGGACTTAAGTTCAACTAGAATTCATGGAAGCAATGAAGAAAAAGTATAAAATGAGCTTTAAATGATTGTATAAGAGAAATGAGATTGCTAAAAATAATAAATAAAAGATAAATTAGAGCACTGGGAGAAAATTGGACAAAATATGTGTGGTTGGAAAATAAAATTGGAAAGAAAATTAAGAGTTTTGCTTAAGAGAAACCAAACCAAACAACATTCTCATTGAAACTTGTCAATGAATTGTATACAATTTCAGTACCACCATCACCTTCACTTATTTCTGTCAATTAACTTATTGAAGTAGCATAACTAGACTACTCCTTCCTATTGTCACTCCTAGGTTCTTCCCTTTCTACCATTACTTAGAAACTATTTTTCCTTTGAAGTCCATGTTATTCTTATCTACCATCTAATGAAAATCTTAGTACTCTTCTGTAGAAGGCTGAAACTCCAAAAAGGTATGCTAGAATTAGTCAAGCAAGCACTTAAGGCTAATTACCTATTTGATGTGAGATAATGGCTCTATATACATATTTAGATGAGACGGTGATGTGATGACTCTCCTCACCATTGATGCTTGCTGAATGTTTGGTATTGAGATAATCATAGGCAGGGATTGGAGGGCTGGGAGAGAGAAGTCAGAGTCACGTGGTGGTAGGATGAGGAGGAGAGAGGCTGGAGAGAGGCTCCAGAACCCAGGATATATCTTTGGTAAGCCACATGGCAGATTGCCTGCCTCCTTCACTTCTTCCCCTAAAGATCAAGGACTTTGATTTATCCTGACTCTGGCTGATCCTGAGGCCCATTATACTCTTCCTTCCTCAATGAATCCAATACCTAGTTTATCTATTTTGATGTTCACCTGCCACCTAAATCTTACCTTGGCCTCCAAAAAGCTGTAGTATGCTTAGCATGCACACCCCAAATGGGCTAAATCATGTTGAAGGTAACCAATAGTTCACAAATCTGTCAGTGAGTTAGGGGGATGTCTATCCCAAGCAGGTAAAGACTTAAGCCAATGGAATGGATAGATGAGAACAATTTGTTCCGATAGTCATGCAGGTGGCTGACGCAGGTACTGTGGAGTTTGTAGAACTTGATCATATATCAAAGGCACCAAGGTCATCTACTGCATACCAGGCCATCACTTTTATCTTGCCACTGGACCTCAGTGGCTCTGGAAAGGATAGTAAATCTGACAACTTTGTGCAACTATGCCTCACTTAAATATTATTTTTGCTTCAGGGCAGCTAGGTGGTATAGTGGATAGAGCACCAGCCTTGAAGTCAGGAGGGCCTGAGTTCAAATCTAGTCTCAGATACAGTACTCCCTAGCTGTGTGAGCCTGAGCAAGTCACTTAACCCCAATTGCCTCAGCAAAAAAAGAAATATTATTTATGCTTATTAATGAATCCCATGTCATTGGTCCTCTTTGAAAATGAAAAACAAAAAACATAATAACAATACTTAGCTCATTTTTTTCTTCCCCAATTCTTATCCTCATTCTAAGAGACTTAAGATATATTAATTCTCCTTCAAATATCCTAATCACTCATTTCCTTAATCTACTAACTTCCCATGAGCTGCTACTACATCCCATTTCAGCCATACACAAAGATTACTATACCCTCATTATTACCATCATTTCCCAATGTACCACTTCTATGTCAAAGAATTCTGAAATCGTCTTATCCAACCTCAGAGCTTTGCACCTCTCTTTTTGTATTTCTGTATGAAACTCTCCTCTTCCTCCTCACAATGACTTTAAATCCTTTGACTCCTCATTGTTTGTCCCAAGCCATCTTCTCTGCACTATTCTCTTCTCCTCCCCATTTTGGCTTCTTGATGAATCAACTCATTTTTACATATTCCCTCTCCCTTATTCCCTAGGCCCAATCATGTCCAGTCAATCCCCAGTGTAACATCACCATCACCGCTTATCAATCCCAATTCTACACAGGTGCTGGTGAATAAACGTAGAAAAAACAATGTAACTGTACCAAATGATTCTGTGGCAAATTCATGTTAAATAAACTTAATTGGATTCTCACTGTTGGTAAACAATGCTACTATACATCCCTGCATAGGAACTCTTCCAAACCTTTTCATCCCTCTTCAAACCTTCCATTTTATCATTCCACAAATGTCTCAGCTGAAAATCTTACCTTGTATTTTACAGAAAAATATGAAGCTATTCACTGGATACTTCCTTTTTTCTCCTCTTGTCTATGACATCAGTCAGGTGCATTCTGCAACTCTCTTCTGCTTTATCCAATGTCACATGAGGAACTGGCTTTGCTCTTTTCCAAGGGTAACCTCTCTACTTATTTAAGTGATCAGCCACCTTCCAAACTCCACTAACAAATGTGCTTCTTTGTCATCCATATCCTTTCCTTATTTTTCATCTCTCACTCTCAATTGTCTCATTTCCTACTATGTCCCAACATACACGGGTCTCCCCTAGGTCTGAAAAAGTCCATCACCTGATCCTTTCTTTGCTATCACCCTACATATCTTTTGCTCTTTGTAGCTAATTTCAAGAAAAAATCCACCCACAATAGGTACTTTCACCTTTTCTCTATTTATGTTTTTCTTAACTCCTTATAATCTGGTGTCTGACTGTATTTCTTTAAAATTGTTATTAATCATTTAATTATTAGTTACTAATGATTCCACAGTTGCCAAACACAATTACCTTTTTGTTCTGCTTTCTCCTTGAAATATTTACAGCCTTTGATACCATTAAACCCTCTATCTTCCTTTAAACTTTTCTCTCTGAAATTTTGAGATGGCACTCTCTTCTAGTTATGGTTCTACCAAATGGACAATTCTTTCTTTGTTTCCTTTATTGGACTTTCTTTCAGAGCATACATTTTAATTGTAAGTGTTCCTCAGTTTTGCCCCCCTTCTTTTCATCCTCTATGTGATTTCTTTTGGTACCTATGGATCATCAGTGCCTATGGATTTTACCATATCTATCTATCCTGCTTCAAACTCTCTACTGACATCAAATCTCACATTTCCACTGACTTTTAAACATCTTGACCTGTATGTCTGCTAGACATCTTAAATTCAATATGTTCAAAAGCATAATTCATTTTCTTTCCCTCTAAACTCTCCCCTGCTCTTATCTTCTTTGTTACTGAGGAGGTATCACCCTTTCAGTTTCTGAAGACCACATATTAAGACACCCTTGAACTCCTTCCTATCTCTCCTTCTACCTCTCCAATATCTAAGCTTCTATCAATGCTTGTAATTTTACCTTTCCAAAATTTCTTGAATAAATCCCTTCTCTCCTCTGATACCACTACTGCTCTATTGTAGGTCTTCATCACTGGATGATTGTTTGTGAGTCTGCCTGTCTCATTTCTCTCTCTACTCCAATCCATCCTTTCAGTGATTAAAATGATGTTTCTAAAATGTACATCTTATCATTTCACGGTCTCTACTCAATATTACAAAATTCAACCCCTTCCTATCTCATTAAGGATTAAACATAAAATAATTTGGGGGGAAGACTTCCCAAACCCCTCTTAATTCCAGGGTCTCCCTCTATCTCCTTTTATCTCCTGATTATCTCCTATCACCAAATTATCTCTTATTTATCCTGTATATATTTTGTTTTGTGCATATTTGTTTACATGTCATATTCTTTATTATATGGTAAGGTCCTTGAGATAAAGGGCTATATTTTGCCTTCTTTGTATCCTCAGTGCTTAGTATTTAGTCTGAAATATAGTAGTTACTTTGTAAAGCTTATTAATTGGCCAAAGTTATTGACTCTAAGATATGATAATAAATATTAAAATAAAGTCAAAAGAACAAAAAAAGGAAAAAAAATAATGTATCTCATATCAAATGTGGACACAGAAAATGAATTTTAAAAAGATAATTTAAGAATCATTGGGTTACCTTTAATCAGGACATAAATTGTCATTTCCTAAACTGCCCAAATTGATTTTAAAAAATATAGAATGAAGTACAAACATTAAAAAAGTAAAACATTAGTCTTCTCATCCAAAAATAGCAAACTGAAAACTCACAGGAATATTATGGCCTAAATCCTTCATTCTCAAGTCAAAGAGAAAATGCTACAATAAGACATAAAGAAAGAATTCAAGAACTCAGGAGTTATATCCAGATCCACGCAAGATTTAGCAGCCACAATTTTAACAAGCGCTGTTATTGTTATTGTTCAGACATATCAGTTGCATACAACAAGTTTTGACCCTTTTAGGGTTTTCTTGACAAAGATTCTGGGTTTGTCATTTCTTTCCCTAGTTCATTTTATAGATGAGGAAATTGAGGCAAACAGGACTAAGAGACTTGCCCAGACTCATGCAACTAGAAAGTGACTGAACCAAATTTGAACTCAGGGAGAGCAGTTTTTCTGAGACCATGTCTAGTACTCTATCCACTGTGCCTGGCTGCCTCTTTTAAAAAAAGGAGAGAGTATGAAACATGATATTTCAGAAATCAGAAGGTATCATCTTACAACCAAGTATAGCTTAACCAGCAAAACCAAATTTAAGTATATGGAAAGGAAGTGGATTCCTCAATGAAATAGAAGACTCACAGGCTATTCCTGATTAAATGGCAAGAGATGTATAGAAACATTGTAATACAAACATAAAGTCAAGTAGATATAGTCAAAACAAGTCTAAAAAGGTAAATAAAATGAAGAATAATAGTGAATCTTTTCCTACAATTGGGTACAGAAATAGATTTCACTCCATAGGGAAACAGAAAGGAGAAAAGAGAAGTAGGGATAAGAGAAAGTTCAACTAAGAGAGGAATTAGTCTAATGCAAAATGAATTCTACCCTTGGAGGGTGAATTAGGATGAAATGTTTAAAAAGAAAGAAAGAAAGAATAAGAAGTTATGATTGGTTTCTGCACCAGGAAAAGAGAACAGAGTCAGCAAAGCAGAAGGAAATGGAATAAAACCTAGACCACATGGTCTTTCTTTCACTGTCCTCTTCTTTATAATGACATGTCAGATACATACATATACTGCATTTACATATGTATATCTAATAGATTGTATAAATATATATATATATATGAACACATATATACATACTACATACAAATAAACATATACATACATGAATATACATATGATATATTGTATTACCTATTTATGCATACATACTGCATATATACATAAACATTATATATATATATACATATGTAATATGTGTATATGTATTATTTTGCTTGAGTGGATACACATTTTTAACATGAGTTTTGTTTTTGCTTCTTTTTTTTCTATGTGGAGGGGGACATGGTGGAATGAAGTACATTTTTATTGATTTAAAATTAAGTAAAAAAACAAATTACAAAGTATTCTATAGATGTTAAAAACTATTATTATTTGAATCATTCTGCCATCCAGCTCATACTAACAGAAACCCTAGAAATATTTGCTACTGTTTCTGGGAAAAGAATGACAGTTTGCCATCATCTTTTACAACAGAAGACCTGGTTGGCATCTGTTAGAAAAAAACAATCCTCACTTTCCCAAAAGCTGTCTAATTGTTTTTTCACAAGTGATGGCAAGGTTTGGCAATAATACATTAATGCATCATATACCATTTTTGTATGCCTTCCCTTAAAAGAATGATTCCATAGCTTGCATCTCTTCTTCATATTAATTATCTTGTCTTCTGGCAGATGGGGATGGATTAACTTATGGGTAAAAACTATGTGATAGAGAATCAATAGGGAAAGCTTAAATCTATTGTTGATAGCTAGAAGAGAGGGAAGAAACAGGATGAATGAATCCAGGATTGGCTGACAATTTAATTGCACATAGATTGGTGGTGTGGGTTGGGGTCAAGAGAATAAGATTCTAGTGGGATTGAATTTTGCTTGGCTCCCTGCAATGTCTCCTCTGAGCCTTGGCCCTGTTTCTGTGAATGATTGGAGCTGGTGGAAGGGCTGTCCATCATGTGATGAGAGGAATCCTATCAGAATCATTTACATAAT
The DNA here is from genome assembly GCF_048593235.1 of Sminthopsis crassicaudata. Lineage (NCBI taxonomy): Eukaryota > Metazoa > Chordata > Mammalia > Dasyuromorphia > Dasyuridae > Sminthopsis > Sminthopsis crassicaudata. The sequence goes on along the minus strand of NC_133618.1, from coordinate 582,731,021 downwards.
TCTCTGTCCACTATTAGCATGATATAAAATGACTTCTCTAGTTGCTTTCAGGAGATGCATGGTTCCTCATGGAGCTGAGGTAGGGGAAATGGAGAAAGCTCTTAGAGAAACCTGTGAAGTGTGCTGCTAGCTGTTTCTCTTTTAAACACCTAGATTATATACATGGGTTGGCGGAGAATACAGATCAGCATGCTGTGACTGTTATGGTCATATTTGAAACCCTCATAAGTCATTGCCCTTCATTCCTAAATGAGTAAGCAACAGGCCCTGACTCCCTGCTCCATTCTTTCTGTTTGGCTTCTGGGATGTAAAAGCCATAAAAATCATGAGTGTCTTTGCTATCCATTCAAATGATTGGTATGATGGTCTGGATGACTTAGGAGCTAGATAATCACCAGTGATTTCAAAGGTTTCAGTGTTAGTGGTCCAACTGCTGATACAGTCAGTAATGTGTGATGGGCTGACAAATACTAGAAAGATTTCATGAAAAAAAAAAGACGATCTTAAGTCAATGAGGAATTAAAACGGGTCCCCTATATTCCAGGAGAGTGCAGCAATATGTATACCAAAATCTCCAGATTCTACAAACCAGCCTCTCAAGATTCATGAAGTACTCTTTAATAGAGGCTTCTAGTCTAGATCCTAGTGATAAAACTGATTTGTTTTATTACCTTAAACATTACATTTAATTTATTTCATTTTATTATTTTTAACCAGATGAGGTGACTGTTATATCTTGGATGGAAAGCTAATCTTGGAGGCAGAAAGAATCGATCCAAGAACCACCACGGACACATTCTGGGTATGAGACCCTGGGCACATCATTTAACTATAACATATTCTAGGTATTTATCTAAGGCTATAATTCATAGAGAAGGAATCACTTTGCATTTATAGAGGGAGTTTCCTCATCTTACAGTTCCCTATGGCAAAGAAATGGGAGGTTGAATCCCTATCTCTTTGTTAACTTACACAATAAAATGAGTAATAATAACAACTATAGGTTATTTTAAGACAAAATGAGAGACTATCGGTATAGGGGAAAAAATGAAGTTGTTAGACCTTTGAAGAATGCAAGGGAAATGAGGCAGAAGACAAATGCTAAATACTCTTCTTTCCCCATCTCTTACCATATAGAGGAATTTGCAAACAGAATTTCTAGTTTGCAGATTTTTAGGGAGATCATCCAGAAAGTGAACATGATGTAGTTTTGATGAATTTCGAAACTGTGGTGACACTAATTTTGGTAAAGATGCACCAATTATGGCTTCTATGTGACAGTAGAATATGCCAGTGGGGGAGCAACACAGGAGCTTCATGCACTACTTTTTAGAAATTGATATGAACTACAGCAAATTGACAGTATAGTTTATGATTAGTAACTTTTGTTAAGTTCCCTTTAGAAAACCCCAAACTGCAATTTATGTAGTTTATCCTAAAATCTCTTGAAAGTATCACACAGATCAAATCTGGAAGATATTTAAATAAATATTTGTTTTGACATCCTATATTGTGAAAATGCAAAATGGGAAGAGGTAGGAAAGGTTGAAGAAATTCTCTAATTTTCTTGTAACTAAAGCAGTAGTCAAAATTTATTGGACATTGGACCTTGTGATGGGGACCATGAGGTAAATAAAGATAACCAAGACAGCCTTTGCCTTCAAGGAGCAGTCTATAAAAAAGATCTATGATGTACACAAATAGCTACAATTAGAAGCATTTGATTTATGCCTTTGAAAAAAGTGAGAACAGTATCAAGGAAACAATTAAAATTCTTTTTCTTTCCTGGGATACATTTAGAGGTTAAATAAAGCAGAAAACTTTAATGAATTGTAAGCGACCTCAATGCCAGACTGAGTCATTTGGAATCTAGATATATAGCTGGGTCTTTGCTCACACATTTCCTTGGCCTGGAATACTCTTCCTTTATCCTAATCTGGATTTAACAAATCTTATCCTTTCTTATACTACCATCTTTTCAATGAAGTCTTCCCTTTTCACTGTCATCTCCTCAGAAAAAAGTTTTCCTACCATACCATTTTAGTTATATTTCTTTTATTACATTTACCTAGATAATAAGAATCTTGCCTACATATATGTTTATTTATACATATCTATAAGCGCAAAAATATATAATACAAATCATATATAACATGTATACTTATACATAAAATATGCATATATATGTATATAATTTGATTCTTTAGTTGATAAATGGACTGGGGTGTAGTATATAAGTTGGCTTGTACTATAGAACCTTATAGTCAAGAGCTAGAAGCCAACAATGAGTTGAAGCTTCCACTGTTAGGATGAGTAAAGAAAGACAGATATGCATTAATCATATGCCTCTTTAATTGTAAGTAGAGGCAAGGGAGGAAAGAGGTTCAGAGTTTGGGTGATAATTTGAAGCTTCAAAAGACTTCCTAGGAAGTTAGGCTGAGCATTTTCACAGAGTTAATATTTACCATGATGGGTAATTAATGGAATTTAAGCTGATGTTGTTGAGTTAAAAACTGTCTTCTTTTCTCACCAAAAAGCAATTCTACTCAATCATGGGGAGGGAGAAAACAAGCCAGCTGATAGATTTGTCTAAATTATTCAAAGCTGAGGCAGCTAGAAGGATTAATTGTGAAATCTGAATCAATATTTTATCATTTGGCTTATGAAACATTTATGCAGTATCTCCATTTTAACATGTCCCAGTGTAATACTAAGATCTGACTCTTTCATTAGCATGTTTTCTTAGCCATACCTGTATACTAATGGGTTGATTATTAAACTGCTACTAAAGCTGGGGTCCATGCCCACATCATTTTTTATTCATTCATGTATTCAGATATTTATTGAGCACCTATCTTTGTAACATGCTAATATTGAATACAATACCTACATATTAATATGAATACAATACAATATTTCTCGAATAGCATATGGTTTAAAAGAAGAGATGAAGGTTGATGTATAGGAGACAGAGAACTTAGGTTAAAATCAGGAAGACTCATCTTCAGAGTTTAAGTATGACCTCAGACACATAACAGGTATATACCTGTTGAGCCTGGGCAAGTCACTTAACCTTGTTTACCTTAGTTTCCATGACAGTAAAATGATTTGGAGAAGGAAATAACAAAGTACACCAGTATCTCTGCCAAGAAAACCTCAAATAGGGACATAAAGAATCAACAAGATGAAAGGCCTCAATAACAACAAGAGGAGATGACATAGATAACTATAATAAAAAGGAAATATGAACAATGTCATAAGAAAGGTATAAATAGGGGCAGCTAGGTGGCGCAGTGGATAGAGCACCAGCCTTGAGTTTAGGAGGACCGGAGTTCAAACCTGATCTCAGACACTTAACACTTCCTAGCTGTGTGACCCTGGGCAAGTCACTTAACCCCAGCTGGGGGGGGGGGAGGAGAAGGTATAAAGAAAATGCTATTAAAATTCTGAAGAATCAGAAATGAAAGAACATATTGATGAACGGCATTCAACTCCTAGCAAGTACAAAATAATAGGCCAGCTTGTTTGTTTTTGTCAAATGGATTTTTATTGGTATCTTTTATTTTTACATGACATTATTTTCCCTCTGTACTCCTCCACATTAGAGTTCTTTTGCAACAAATAATTTTGTTTCTAAATAAAAAAAGATGAAAAGAAAAAGCATAAGTAAAATTGATCAATATATTTAAAATTTTGAAATTATATCAAATATTCTACACCAATGGGTCTTCTACTTCTATAAAAGAAGGTGGTCCAATATTTCTTTCCTGGGACCAGATTTATTTTTTGTAATTTTGTACAATTCCCTTTTAAGTGCATTGTGATTACTATTCATTCTATTGACATTGTTTTAGTCATTATGTAAATCAAAGCTTTTAAAACTATGGATCAATATGGATCCATAGGCCATATGAGGTTCTGTAACTGAATGTTGGAGCCATAAAATTATGATTTATGATTTATTTATTAATATAACTATTTAATTTGTATATCTGTTTTATATACTTGTTTACTAAGGATCCCATAAAAATTTCTAAGGAAAAGTAGTTACAAATGGAAAATTTTTAAGACACCCTGGTGTAGATTGTTTTCTTTTCTCTGCTTACTTCACTTTGCACAATTTATCTCTTTCCCTTTGTTCCTCATGTTTTTCATTGTTCATAATCATAGTATTCTGTTATATATAGAGACATATCTCTATATATCCTGTTATAGTTCTGTGTCACATTTTTTAGCCTTTCCTCAAAAGAAATCTTGTTTCCAATTCTTTCTACAAAAAAAATGTTTTGATGTTGTGTATGAATATTCTTTCCCCCCTTATATTCTACATTTTGTCATACTTATTCATATAAGTTCCTTATTCCCTTTGACAAATATTAAGTTTATGGAATGCAAGTCATTTAATCAACAAGTATTTATTGAGAATGTAATATGGCAGAGAGATGTTTCTAGATTTACATGTCTGGACTTCCAGGGATAGAGCTAAGATGATGGAGTAAACCCAGTAAACTGTTCAAGCTCTCCAAGTTTCCCTCAAAAACCATATGAAACCACATATCTGAACAGGGTCTGGCAGAATGAAACCTCTTTTCATCTCAAAATAGACTGGAAAAATTTCAAGAAAAGTGAGTCTCATTGGGGTGAAAAGGGTGTCAGCTCATTTCAGACAGATTCTAGGAAAGTTGGTGAGAAGATCTTAATCACAACAAATCAGCAACTAAGACCCTCAGTACTGGTTCAATAGAAGAGCAGATCAGTGGGGCAGCCTCCAGTCTCAGCTCAGGATATTGATGCAAACATTTAAATTATAATTATTTCAGGGATTTCAAACAATTTATTACAAAGGGATTACAAACAATTTATTACAAAGGGATTACAACAATTTATCAGCAAGATAATATATTATGAACAAGTGCAATTTTTACTAGGAAAGCAGGGCTGGTTCGATATCAGGAAAACTACTACCATAATTGAACATATGAATAACATAGCCAATAGAAATCATATGATAATCTCAAAAGATACAGGGAAAGGTTTAGACAAAAAACAGCACCCATTCCTATTAAAACCCATTTCTAGAGAACATAGATATAAAGGGAGCTTTCCTTAAGATAATAAGCAGTTTCTATCTAAAACCAACAGTGAGTATTATTTGTAATGGAGAGAAGCTGGACACATTCTCAATAAAATTAGGGTTGAAACAAAGATGGCCATTATCATCATTATTATTCAACATTGTGCTAGAAATATTTGTTTTAGCAATTAGAGAAGATAAAATAAATTTTAAAAATTAGAATAGGCAATAAGGAAATAAAACTTTGAAGACATCTTTGAAGATGACATGATAGGGGCAGTGAGGTGGTGCAGTGAGAGAGCACCAGCCTTGAATCCAGGAGGACCCGAATTCAAATCTGGTATCAGATACTTAATACTTCCTAGCTGTGTGACCCTGGGCAAGTCACTTAGCCCCAGCCTCAGGGGAAAAAAAAAAGATGATGACATGATGATAGAATTCTAAAGAATCCTAGAAAATCATCCAAAAACTTATTCAAAACAATTCACCACTTTAGCAAAGTTGCAGGATATCAAATAAACCCACAAAATCATCAGATTTTCTATATATTACTGGAAAAGTCTAACAATAAGAGATAGAAAGATAAATTCCATTTAAAATAATTGTATATTACAATTTTTACAAGAAGTATGTGAACACAATTATAAAACACTTCTCAATCTAATAAAATCAGATCTGAACTATTGGAAAAATCAATTATTCAAGGGTAGACTGAGCTAATATAATAAAAAATGACAATCCTGCTAAAATTAATCTTCTTATTAAGTTGACATACCAATCAGAGTGCCAAAAATTTTATAGAACTAGAAAAAATAATAGAAAATTTCATCTGGAAGTACAAAAGGTCAAGAACATTAAGGGAATTGATGAAAAAAAAAATACAAAGTATGGTGTCTTAGCAGTACCAATCCTAAAACTGTATTATAAAGCAACAATCATTAAAATCATTTGGTTCTGGATAAGAAATAGAATAGTGGATCAATGGAATAGATCAATGGAATAATCAAGGCTTATAGTAATGTAGTATTTGATAAGCCCCCCAAACTCCAGCTTCAGGAATCAGAACTCACTCTTTGACAAAATTTGCTAGGAAAACTGGAAAATAAATCATCATAAACTAGGCATAGATCTGTGTCTCAGCCCATATGAAAATAAGGTCAAAATTGAGTACATGGTTTGTGTAAAAAGGCTGATAATATAAACAGATTAGGAGAGCAAGGGATAAGTTATCTATCAGATCTTTGGAGAAGGGATGAATTTATAACCAAAGAAGAACCAGAGTACATTATAAAAGACAAAATGGACAGCTTTGATTATTTAAATTAAAAGTTTTTGCACAGACTAAATCAATAGAAATAAGATTAAAAGATAAGTAAAAAGCTGGGAAAATTTTTTTCACAGACAGTTTTTCTTATAAAGGTCTCACTCTTTCTTCTTTCTTTCTTCCTTTCTGCTTTCTTTCTTCCTTCCTTCCTTTCTTTCTTCTTTTTTTCTTCTTCTCCTTTCTTTCTTTCCTTCCTTCCTTCCTTCCTTCCTTCCTTCCTTCCTTCTTTCCTTCCTTCCTTCCTTCCTTCCTTCCTTCCTTCCTTCCTTCCTTCCTTCCTTCCTTCCTTCCTTCCTTCCTTCCTTCCTTCCTTCCTTCCTTTCTTTTTCCTGAGGCAATTGTATTAATTGACTTGTGCAGGATCACACAGCCAAAAGATGTTATGTGTCCAAAGCCAGATTTGAATTCAGGTACTCTTGACTCCAGGGCTGGTTCTCTATTCACTACACCAACTTGATGCCCCATAGGTCTCATTTCTAAAATATGTGCCACATTTGTAAGAATACAAGTCATTCCCCAATTGATAAATGGTCAAAGGGTATTAACAAATGATTTTCAAATGGTGAAATTAAAGCCATCTATAGTCATATGAAAAAAAAATGTTATAAATCAGTATTGGAGAAAGGCAAACTAAAAGAATTCTGTGGCACTACCTTATACCTCTCAGATTGGCTAAGGTATCAGGAAAATAAAATGATAAATGTTAGAGGGGATGTGGGAAAACTGGGATACATGCATTGCTGGTGGCATTGTGAAATAATTAAACCATTCTGAAGAGCAATTTGGAACTATGCCCAAGGGGTTATAAAACTGCATATCCAGCAGTGGAATAGAAGGGAATAGGACTCATATGTCCTTTTTGTAGCAGGTCTTTTTATGGTAGCAAAGAATTGGAAAATGAATAGATGCCCATCAGTTGGTGAATGACTGAACAAATTGTGGTATATGAATACAATAAAATATTATTAATCTACAAAAAAAGTGTTAAGAAGTTGATTTTTAGAAAGGCCTGGAAATTTTATGTATATATATATATATATATATATATATATGTATATATATATATATGTATATATATATATATATACATATATATATATATATATATATATATATGTATGTATGTATGTAGATGTATAAACTGATGCTGAGCACCAAGTACACAGTGTACACAATAAGAGAAAGAATATATGTATAATCATTAACTATGAAAGACTTGGTTATTCTCAGTAGTTCTCAGATCCAAAGTAATTCCACTAAACTTTGGAAAGAAAATTCCATCTGTATGCAAAAAAAGAACTATGTAGACTGAATGTAAATCAGCACATACTATGTTCACTTCTTTTTTCTGTTTTGTATCTCTTTCATGTTTTTTTTAACCTTTCACTGTGATTTTTCTCTTTCAAAATGATTCATAAAGCAAGGTGTATTAAAAATAAATAAATTTTAAAATAACATAATATGACCAAGAACTATGCCAAGCTAGTTATTTTTAAAAGGCACAAATATCACTTATCATCAAAGATACAACATTATATATAGACAGGGATAATTTGCAAACAGTTCCACACATATATGTAATACATAGACTGGAGATAATCTCAGAGAGAAAAAAAATAGTATCAACTGGATCTCTAGAGGATTGCTTATAGAAGACTTCAATATAGGGACTTCAATGATTATCTAAAGGAAACCTTTCTCTTCTCAACAGTGCAGTAATTTAAAGCAGTTCTAATAGAGCAGGAATGGAAAATGACATCAACATTCAGAGACAGAACTGTGGAGATAGAAAGTAGATCAAAAGCATAGTATTTTCACCTTTTTTGTTGTTGGGTTATTTTTTTTTTTGGCCCTTTTGGTCTGATTTTTTCTTATACATTTTTCATATAAATATGGAAATCTTAAAAACAGAGAAAGAAGCTCATTCAAGATAAGAGAAACTTTCAAAGAAAATGCAGGAAATTGGGAGACAGAGACTTGTATGCAAGTGACAACAAGGATCCCATTGTCATTGTACTTTAGAGAATATGGAGAGGTATGTGGTGTAAGAGGACAGGAAATGAAGGAAGGGCCCAATATGTTCACAATTTTTGAGGCCAAATAACAAATTTTCTATGATTATAGCTTCTTGTACTAGGAAAACATTCATTCAGATCTGAGGTTTAAAAAGATCACTTTGATAGCTGAATTGAGGAAGGCCTGGAGTGGAAAGAAAAGAGAGAACATTCAGAAGTGTTCATCAGTAATCCAAATATAAAGTGATAAGGGCCTGTAGTGGGGTAATAACAGTGTCAGAGGAGGGAAGGAAATGTATGGAGTGATATTTAAGATATAGAATTGGCAGCTTTTGACACCAGATGAGAGAGTGAGTGAAGATCAGAGGATTATATTTAGTTCATGAGCCTAAATATGCAGTAGGATGGTGATGCACTTGATAGTTAACAGGGAGCTAAAAAGAGAAAGATTATAGAGACAAGGACCTTTTGTTTTTTATCTTTCTATTTCTAGAAGTTAGGTGTCTTAAGCTTAGCAAGTACTTAACAAATGTTTTCTGAGCTGAATTGGAAGATGTATAGCTAGACAGCAATTGATATAAAAAAACTTTGTTTTAATTTTCTATCCCTACAATATAAATTAATGTGTTATGGCAGCCAAGAAAAAAAGCTAATGCAATTTGAGTCTACTATAATATAATCCTCAGAAGTGGTAGTCTGTTTACACTGTTCCAAGATCTTTCTTTTTTTTTAAATTTTTTATTTTTTTCCAAGATCTTTCTACCTCTGCAATATTATATTCAGGTTTCTGGGTCATATTTAACAAAGGCTTAAGCTGGTGTGCATTGAGGGAAATATAGTCAAAACTGCCCTATAAGACAGATTTAGGAAAATGGGCGGAGATTTCATAGAAGCAGTTTTCAACAATATGAAAAGGATAGTTCCTTGACAATTAGCTTTATACAATACAACCCAAAGCAAACTCTAGAGGGAAGGTATTTACTGTACTAGAGAAATTCAAGTAACAATTAGGAGACAAGTTTGGTTATATAGAGAAATTTTTTTATAGCTTCTGGTTGGGTTAGATAATATCTGACACAGTTTTAATATTCTCTGTCACTGTGATTAGAACAGATTCTAATAAAGTCTTAAGATTTTTCAATTGGTAGTTTTCTTATGCCTCTCTCTGTGTCTTTGTCTATGTTCCTCTATCTGACTCTCTCATAAAGTGCATGCTCCAAAAATATAGAAATACAATTGGATTTGAAGATGTTTTATTTTATAGTGTTGTGATTTATGTTAGAAAAGCCTGTTGTGTAGCTATATGCAAAGAGATCAATTCAAATTTTCTCCCCCAGATATACAATGTGACCCCATTTAGAGATAAAGTAAAAATCTGTTTTCTCAAACATTTATCAGGTGCCACCAGCATTCATGGCAGTATATTAAGAGTACTGGTGCCTGATAATACATAACCAGCAAAAATAACCAGCTTTCCTCCCAGGTGAAAGTCCTAAGTTATCTAATAACATCTATAAATATATCAATACCTACATAACTCATAAAGATATTTGTAAAATTTATACAAATTTTAGGCAAAGAGAAAATGTATTTTTTTCTTCCTTTCAACTTACAATTTCAATGACTTCTATTATTGGCCTTATATTATACTTAATGGGTCTCCCATTCAGTGGTATTGACTATTGTCATTGTCACTTTCTTATAATGGGCCAATTAGTAGAATATTCTTATGCTGAAAATTCTATTCTCAATGTAATGGGTTATTTATTACTGTGACTGATAATTGCTTTCTTTCCTAGGTATTATCAAAAAAATTGTAAGGGGTGAAGTCTGGCCTTATTGGACAATCAACCTGAGTATAATCTATTAATTCTCTGGTAGAAAATAGATATAAAATAGAATGTAAATTCTGATCTTGTATGAATGGACACATACAGAATACAACAGGTTAGGAAGAGGGGTATGCAAAAGGAATTAGGATTAAAACAAAGAAGCATCCAACCAGCAAAACTGAATATAATCCTTCATGAGGGAAATGAATATTTAATGAAATAATTTTCTTTTTTTTTTCTTCCACTTTATTTATTTTTTAATGCACATTGCTTTATGAATTATGATGGGAGAGAAAAATTAGAGCAAAAGGAAAAACCAAAGGAGAAGGGGAAAAAAAGAAAAAAGAAGTGAACATAGCATGATTTGATTTACATTCAATCTCCATTGTTCTTTTTCTTGATGCAGATGGCATTTTCTGTCCAAAGTCTATTGGGATTGCTTTGGATCAGTGAACCATTGAGTTGATCATCATATATTCTTGTTGTTGTAGTGTATAATATATTCTTGGTTCTGCTTGTTTCTCTAAGCATCATTTCATGTAAATATTTCCAGGCCTTTCTAAAATTAGCTTGTTCATTATTTATTTTAATGAACAATAATATTTAATTATCTTCATATGCATAACTAACTCAGCCCATTCCCCAATTGATGGGTATCTATTTGTTTTCCAATTCTGAAATAATGCTTTCTTGTTGAATTTCTTGTTGAAAAGAACAGAGATGAAAAGGAAAGTTGACATTCAAAGATAAGATTCAAGAGAAGCATAAAAAGATAAGCAGGAAGGAGACTTAATAAAGATAAAAGACTCAATAAAGTTATATGGGAAGATGATACATGCGATCCATCCAAACTATATTATTATTAGGGCAGTTAAAAACAGTCTACATAGACAGAGGGCATGGATGTGAATCAATTATGTTGGGATGATCTTAAATAAACAAACAAACAAAAACAAAACAAAACGAAAAAAAAAAAACCCAACAACAACAACAACCAAAAAACACCTTGAAGAGGCAGGAAAGAGGAATGCAAAAGGAAGGAGAGGTGGAATATATTGGTGAAGGAAATGAGTGGTGGCAGATGGTAATGCTTGAAATTCACTTCCATCTGAAATGATTAAGAGAGGGAATCATATGCATTTTTATGTATCCCCTACTAGATCACTCCTTTATTGTGGTAGATGAACTTGTACAGCTTAATGAAACTATGGATTATTCTGTGCATGATTAAGACAGATCAAAGTAGAGTGTTCTGACAAAAGTTGAACCACCAAAGAAGGAAGTAGTTTACCACTTCTTTGCTAGGAAAATCGCATGGACAATGTTGAAATAATACAAATTTAACACATCAGAAGATGAATTCAGATCAGAAGGTATCTGGTATGCTACTAGGGAAAAGTGAAGGACAACTATAAGTAATGATGGTACTAATGAAGCAGCTGGACCAAAGTCAAAAGGAAGCTCAGCAGCAGATATGTCTAGTGATGAAAGGAAAATACAAAGATATGAAGACCAATATTATATGGAAACCTAAAATATAAGCTGAATAAATTAAAGTAAGTTGGAGATGGTCAAACAGGAGATGAAAAGATTAAACCTTGATATCTTGGGTATCAGTTAACTTAAATGAATTTTTTTTAAATTTAATTCATATACTTTAATTTTAATTTAATTCATATAATTTTGGATTCATGTGAATTTATATTATTTATATATTTTAAAGTTATATTACAATTAACAATTTATTAGCAATAAAGTTATATTACAATTAAATTTTTATTTTAAATTTTAAAAATATATTAAAATTTTATATAATTTGATACATAAAATAATATAGACAAGAATCCCTTAAAAGAAATGGAGTAACCCTCATAGTTAATAAAAATTAGATCTAAACAATTGGAAGATTATCAAGTAATCATGGGTAGGTTGAGCTTATATAATAAAAATGACAGTTTTAAATTAATATACTTATTCTATTATATCCATGTGTCATAATTTATTTAGCCATTCTTCAAAGGAGATAATTTGCTTTGTTTCCAATTCTTTCTTACTACAAAATTGAATGTTTGTGTTTGTGTGTAATATATATATATATATATATATATATATATATATATATATATATATATATATATATATATATATATATGTTCTATTTTTTCTAATCATATTCTATATTCCATTGTGTTTACTCATATAAATTCCTTTTTCACTTTAATAAAATATAAGTTCTTGGAATGAAAATAAATCAATAAAATGAATAGTATTAAAGAACATACTATGTCCAGCCACCATGCCAAGTTGGAGATACAAAGAAAGATACAAATATTTCTTATCCTCAAAGAGTTAACATTATGATGACGGGGATAACATGCAAACAGTTCTATATCCATATTACATATGCAAAACATAGATTGGAGATAATCTCAGATAGAAAAAAATATATAAAGAAAGTCATTATCTGAGCTGAATGTAGAGGTATTCATTAAGAAACTTAGGAAAGATTTCAATGAATTGGGGACAGCATAAACAAAGGTACAGATTTGGGATAAAGCAGGATAAAATTGTAGAACAAATAGTTCAGTTTGCTCATATTGTGAAGTAAATGAAGGGGAGTAATGTAAAAGAAGGTTGGAAAGGATGGCTGAAGATAAATTATGGAAAACCTTGAAGGCCAGGCTAAGGAATTTTTGCCCTCTGATGAAATATTAAATGATGTAGACTATAGTTTCTTTTATTGTATATGTGTTACTTGTACTTCCTTACTTTGACAGTTATATGAAAAACATGATAATGGGGGGAAAACTAAAGCAGGGGGGACAAAATCAGGACCTTAATTAAAGTAAAAGGACTTCTAGGGGCAGAGCCAAGATGGCAGAGTAAAACTAAGAAATTGGGAAAAATTTCCCAGTTTCCCTGGAAAACTAAATAAAACCAAGACTCTGGTGGAATAAAACCACTCTCCAGCTCAAGATGAAGTGGAATAAAGTTTAGTCTCACTAGGGTGAAAGGAGTTTTCAGCCCAGCTCAGACAGTGTCCAGGAAAGCCAGTGAAAATGACAGCAAATTAGCCCTTGAACCCTTAGTTGTGGATCAGTATCAGAGCAGATCAGGGGGACAATCTCCACTCCTAGAGAAGAAGGCAAGTTTGCAGCCTGGGAAATCAGGCTGTTTCCTGTAGAGATCATATAGGGCTAGCTCCTGTTGTGAGCAAGACACCAAACTCTAGGGATCTCTGTGCTCAAAACCAAGGCTCAGAGTTACGCAAGACCATTGGGGAAGTGCCTCCTATACTCCCGGAGCAGAGGTTGATCTCAGGAGTCATAAAATAGGAAAAAAAAGAAAGAAAATGAGCAAGAAACAGAAAATAACCTTAACCATAGAAAGCTACTATGGTGGCAGGGAAGACCAAAACACCAACTTAGAAGAGGATGAAATGTCCACAGAGAAAATCTCAAAGAGTGTTATGAAATGGTTTTAAGCCCAAAATAGCTTCTTGAAAGTGTTTAGAAAAGATCTAAAAAGGCAAATAAGAGAGGTTGAAGAAAAATTTGGAAAAGAAACAAGAGGTATACAAGATAAAATCAATAGCTGGGAAAAAGAAATACAAAATTTTACTGAAGAAAACAATTCATTAAAAACATAATTGGCCAGAAAAAACCTCTGGCAAAACACAACATACATTCCTACTAAAAAAAACAAAAACAAACAAACAAACAACAACAACAACAACAACAACAACAACAAAAAACAAATAACATCACAAAACATTGGAAGCATAGGAATCAATGGATCCATTCTCAAATGGCTATCTAAAACAAAGAAGTATTATGTGTAATTTCAATCTTATCTTGAAGACTTCCCAATAAGATCAGAAGTGAAGCAAGAAGTTAGATTCTCATCACTATAATTCATTTTATTGGCCTTTTCCCTTTTTGTGATCTCTTTGGGATACAGACCCAGGAGAGATACTAAGGAATGAAAGGGTATGTATAGTTTAATTGCCTTTTGGCCAATTGCAAAAAAAAAACAAAATAAAAAAAAAAAAAAAAAACAAATTCCCCTGAAGAAATCAATTCCTTAAAAACAATTGGCCAAATGGAAAAAAAAAATCTGTAGAAAATGCAAGAAAACATCTTGAAAAAGATACAAAAGCTAACTGAATAAAATCATATAGTAAAAATGAGAATGAGGCCAATGGAGGGTAATGACTCTATGAGACATCAAGTATCACAAACTAAAACGAATGAAAAAAATGGAAGAACATGTAAAATACCACATTGAAAATACAGCTGAGCTGGAAAAAAGATCCAGGAGAGACAACTGAAAAATGATTTGTCTACCAGTAACAACAACTAAAAAAACAAAAAATCCTAGACAGCATTCTTCAAGAGATAAAGGAAAACTGCTGATATAGTATAACCAGAAGGCAAAACTGTCAATAAATGAATCCAGTAGTAACCTTAACAAACAGATCCTACAAGAAGAATCAAAGAAACATTGTTGCAAAATTCCAGAATTATAATAATTATAATTATACATTTTCTTTATTAACTGATAAAATTATGTGATTTTTATTATTGTTATTGATATGGTCAGTTATGCTGATAGTTTTCCTAATATTGGACTAAAGCTATATCCATGGTATAAATCCCATCCATTTATAGTGTATGATTTTTGTGATATATTGCTATATTTTTAATAGTATTTTATTTTAAAAATTTACATCAATACCTATTAAGAAAGTGATTTAAGGTTTCTTTTTTCTTTTGTTTTTTTCTCTTTCCTACAATTTCGGTATCAAAACCATTTTGAATCATTAAAAAAATCAGTGAGGATTTCTTCTTTGCCTGTTATATTAAAACATAATTTCTGTAATATTGGGATCCCTTCATTATCTAGTATGATTCACTTGAGAATCCATCTGGCTGGAGGGTGGAGCCAAGATGGCAGAGAAAACACATGCATTCTAAGCTCCTCTCATACCCTCATAAATAATTACCAAATTCAGCCTCAAAAATAGTGTTTGACTGATTAAATCCACACATATTGGAAGTACAACAATTTACCAGCCAAAGATAATCTGGAAGATCACCAGAAAAGGTTTGATCTGATTCGCTGGAGCAGGCCAGCATAGGGAGGGAGGAAGAACCAGAGTCTATCATACTGAGCAAACCAGGGAAGGAGTGGTCTCCAAGGGATGGAGATTTTGCAGGGAGGACTCTACCACCGGTTGGCTGTTCTGCTTTGATTGCAAAGCAGTAGATAAACAGAGCAGTAACAAAAAGGCCAAAGGTAGAGTGTACTCCAAAAAATGCCAGAATCTAACAAAATCTGGCTATATCCACACAGCATCAGAATTAACTCAGCACAGATAACAGCACAGCTATGCAGCCACCTTCTGCGGCATGAGGCTTTTGCCCAGGGCAGTCACACTTCTGCACACCAGTGGGGCTCTGCCCAGGGCAAACTCTAATCTGCACAGGGGTGGGGGTAGCTCTGCCCAGGGCAGCCACAAATCTGCATAGCAAGAGGGCTCTGCCCAGGGCAATATAACTTTGGCAGCATCACTGTGCTTCCCAGGGCAGAATCACTTCCAGTGTGGGGCCCTTCTCAGAGCAGCCAATGATCAGCACACAGTGGGATTTTGCCTGGGGAAGTGGCACTTTCACTGCTCAGGGCAGCTATTGATCCTCACAGCAAGTTTATTTCTAGGAGAGAAAAACTTCTGCAGCAACTGTCCATATAATTATCCCTGCTCTGCAGAGGAATCTTGTAATCTCCTTGCTCTGAAGGCAGATCCCAAGGACTTTTAAAAATGAGTCAAAAACCCAAATGAATAGCTTCTATACAGAAAGAGAGCAGATTTTCAACCCTGAGGATACTAGAAGCATAGAGTCTCCAGATAAAAACCCCAAAGAGGGAAGTAACATCCATTACACAAGGCTCTCCTAGAAAAAAAATATAAAAGATCTTAAAAGAGAGCTAGAAGAAAAATGGGGAAAAGAAAGAGAAGCTCTGCAAGAGAGTACAGAAAAGGCATATAATTTACTTAAAAATCTGATGAAGTGGAAAAAGAAAACAACTTCCTGAAATGTGAATTGGAAAAGGTAAAGAACTCCCAGAGAAACAGATTTTGTGAATTGGAAAAGATAAAGAACTCCCAGGAAAATAGAATTTGTGAATTGGAAAAAGAAAATAATTCAGTTAAAAAAATAGTGAAATGGAAAAAAAATTCCATAGAGCAAAACAATTCACTTAAAAACTCAATCGGACATATACAAAAAGAAATAAAAAAGCTAATGAATAAAATAACTCATTAAAATCAGAACTGAACAAATAGAAATGAAGGATTAGTTGAAACATCAAAAATCAGTCAAGCAAAACCAAAACAAATGAAAAAAAATATTTAAAAATGTTAAATATCTACTTGTAAAAACAACACTCCTGGAAAATAGATCTAGGAGAAATAATCTGAGGATTATTGGACTTCTTAAAAATTATGATGAAAAAAAGAGACTAGATACAATTTTACAGGAAATCATCAAAGAGAACTGCCCAGAGGTAACATAACCAGAAGGGAAAATAGGCATTGAAAGACTTCATCAAACACCTTCTGAAAAAGACCCTAAAAAAACAATCACAGAATATTGTAGCCAAACTTCAGCACTATTAGACTAAGGAAAAAATATTGCAAGCAGCCAGGAAAAAAAAATTCAAATACCGAGGTGCCACAATAAGGATCACTCAAGATCTGGCTGCCTCCACACTAAAGGATTGAAGGGCTTGGAACCTGATATTCCTAAAGGTAAAAGAACTTGGAATGCAGCCAAGAATAAAGTACCAGCTAAGTTGAGCATTTTCTTCCATGAAAGAAGATGGACATTTAATGAAATGATTTTTAATGAGTTATTTTCTCCATTAGTTTTTTTTTTTTTTTTTTTACTTTTTTTTGTATATGTCCAATTGAGTTTTTAAATGAGTTGTTTTGTTCTATGTAATTTTTTTTCCATTTCACTAATTTTTTTAATGAGTTATTTTCTTTTTCTATTTCCCAAATCCTACTTTCCTGGGACTTCTTTACCTTTTCCAATTCACAAATTCTGTTGCCCTGCCCTGGTCTTTTCCCCCACCCCTCAGGACAGACCTTTTCTGATGAAATTCCAGATTCTCTTCAGCTGGTAAGTTGTTGTACTTCCAATCTTCATGGGTTTTACCAGTCAAGCTCTATTTTTGAGGCTGAATTAAATAGTTGGTAGTGAGGGTAACAGAGAGCTTAGAAAGTCACATGTGGCTTCTCCACCACCTTAGCTCTGCCCCTTGATTTCTTATAAATTACAATAAATTTTCAAAATGAGACCTTAATCAGAATCTTTGACTATAAGACTGTTTTCCTAGTTTATTATTTCCCTTCTAATCTTATTTGCATTAGTTTTGTTTGTACAAAAGGTTTTCAATTTGATATAATCAAAATTTTCTATTTTTGTGATCAATAATGATTTCTAGTTCTTCTTTGGTCACAAATTCCTTCCTCCTCCACAGGTCTGAGAGGGAAACTATCCTTACATTCTTCTAATTTATTTATAATCTCATTCTTTATGCCTACATCATGAACCTATTTTTACCTTATCTTGGTGTATGCTGTTAAGTGTGGGTCAATGACTAGTTTCTGCCATAATAATTTCCAATTTTCCCAGCAGTTTTTGTCAAACAGTGAATTCTTATCCCAAAATCTGGGGTCTTTGGGTTTGTCAAACACTAGATTATTAACGTTATTAACTATTTTGTCCTTTGAACCTAACCAATTCCACTAATCAAATCTATAACTTAGCCAATACCAAATGGTTTTGGTGACCACTGCTTTATAATATAGTTTTAGATCTGGTATAGCTAGGATAACTTCATTTGATTTTTTTTTTTCATTAGTTCCCTTCAAAGTCTTTATCTTTTGTTCTTCCAGATGAATTTTGTTGTTATTTTTCTAGGTCATTAAAATAGCTTCTTGGGAGTCTGATTGGTATAGCACTAAATAAATAGATTAGTTTAGGTAGTATTGTCATCTTTATTATATTTGCTCAACTTATCCAAGAGCACTCAATATTTTTCCAATTGGTTATATCTGACTTTATTTTTGTGGAAAATTTTTTGTAGTTTTGCTCATATAGTTTCTGAGTTTCCCTTGGCATGAAACTGGAAACTGAGTGGATGCCCATCAATTGGAGAATAGCTAAATAAATTGTGGTATATGAATATTATGTAATATTATTGTTCTGTAAGAAATGACCAGCAGGATTATTCCATAAAGGCCTGGAGAGACTTACATGAACTGATGCTGAGTGAAATGAGCAGGACCAGGAGATCATTATATACTTCAACAACAATACCATATGATGATCAATTCTGATGGACATGGCTCTCTTCAACAATGAGATGAACCAGATCAGTTCCAACAGAGCAGCAATGAATTGAACCAGCCACACCCAGTGAAAGAACTTTGGGAGATAACTGAAGCATAACATAGAATTCCCAATCCCTCTATTTTTGTTTGCCTGCGTTTTTTATTTCCTTCACAGGCTAATTGTACACTATTTCAAAGTCTGATTCTTTGTGTCCAGCAAAATAACTATATGGACATGTATACATATATTGTTTTTAACTTATACTTTAACATATTTACCATTTGTTGGCCTACCTGCCATCTGGGGGAGGAGGGGAAAACTGGAACAAAAGGTTTTGCAATTGTCAAATGCCGAAAAATTACCCACACATATATCTTGCAAATAAAAAGCTATAATAATAATGAAAAAAAGAAAATAAAATCAAGGAAATAAACAAAAAAGAAAGAAAATCCATCTGTTTCTGGAGGTTTTTTCTTAGGGAGTTCTTTTTTGACTTTTTCAATTTCATTCTCTTAGATACAGCTATTTCAGCATTCTGTTTCCTCTTCTATTAATCTGGGTTGTTTACGTTTTTTGTAAATATCCATTCTTCCCTCCTATCATCAGTTTTACTGGCATTTGATCGGATAATTTCTAATAATTAATTTGATTTCATCTTCATTGAAGGTGAATTCGTCTTTTTAATTGGAGATTCTTCCTATGTGATTGTCTTCTTTTTCAAAAATCAAATTAACCAATGGTTCATCTATTTGATTTTTTTCTTTCATAAAACCAGGTTGTATGTGTTAATTAGGCCTTTCAATAAGGTATAGTGAGCTCTACCACTAATGGCAATTTCTTTATGTGGAATTTGTAAAGTACTTCTTTTTTTATCATAAAAGGTTAGAGTTGTATTCTATTTTGTAAGGGATCAATAGAGAATATAAATGGGTGTGTCTTGCTTTCAAAAAGGAAACTATACACCATTTTTTTAGAGCAGAAATTCAAGACAAAATAGTATCTCTGGGTGGGATACACTGAGTTTTTGCAGATCATTAGCAGCCTCATCTCCCTGGGAGCCCCAGCAGAAAGAATCAGGAGGCAGAAGAATGGATGTCTGATTATTCCTGACCTAGCTAAACATCCCAGTTCTCCAACTTCTCTTGTCCTTTTAGGTTCAGCTTTATGGGTTCATAAAAGAGTGAGAGCACAGAGGCACAGAGGTGTTGGGCAGAAGAGTAACGGATTTTAATTTGATATAGCCAGTCAGCTGTTCTAATATATATATATATATATATATATATATATATATATATATATATATATATATATATATATTTATATATTTATGTGTGTGTGTGTGTGTGTGTGTGTGTGTGTGTGTGTAGTAGGGATGGCCTTCCCTTATGAATTATTCAATACCATTCCAAGGCAGATGATTCTAAAAGAGCAAGCATACTGTATTCAGAGAATTAAAAAGAGAATGTTGCATCTTGCCCCTTGATTTGTGTTAGGGTTAGCAGATGTTAGCAAGGATGTCCATGGGTCTTTTGTCCAAGACTATTGTGGGGGTATTGATACCCAATTGACTCAGACAGACTGTTCAGTCAGTTGCTAAGCAAATAGTTCAAAGTCAAAGGAAGGTACTGTAGAATAAGTAGTAAAAGCATAGAGAGTATAATTTTTGGTAGTATAGCAATTTAAGTCTAATCTCTGCTTCTTCTTCTTGGTTCATATCATTTTGGAAGGGAAGATCATAGGATCATTTATGCCAATTTAGACATACCATTAAGGAACATCCAATTTTTTTATTTTGTAAATGGGAAAACTGAGATATAAATAGTTTAAATAATGTTCCCAGGATCACATATCTTGAACACATATTCCAGGTGTGATCTGAATTTACATTTCCTATCTCCAAGTCCAAGGCTTCATGTCCTTTGCTACTCTGACAATAGAATAAAAGGGAATGCTAAAGACATCATTCTCAATTCACATTTTTGCTAAGTATTGGGTAGTAAACTCCTTAAATATCACACTCCCAGGAAATTGCTCCTTTGCCTTTCTGTCCTTTCAAATCCCTCTACCCACTGTCTCTAACTGTTTTGTCAAAGACACAGGTTCCCGAGAAATGCTATATTATTAATTCACAAACTGGTATCTCCTCTAAGCTGCTTTTTGCTTTAAAGGTAATTAAATTAACAAAGTTGTTTCTGTGCTGCAAAGATGTATTCTGTGTCACCTCAGGTTCAATTCATGTACCTTTTCTCTGAGATCTGCCAGAAATGGTAATGGAGAAAAGTCCGTGGAGATTTGTAACCATTCACACCAAGGCACCCTGAGGAGCCAGCTGTAAATGCCGTATGACTAGTAGGCAGATGGGGATAACAAGGTGTTTTTAAAAATGCTACTTTAACTTGATTCAAAAATTCCCTGCAGGGTTCTACTTTCCATATGTAGGATGTTCTAACAATTTTGGGATATTTAGCACCTGGATAAAACCTCATATTCTTATATTTAAGACTTACTCAGTACATATAGCAGAATTGGGGCAGAGAATGGATCAGTCCTAGGTGGGGAAAAAAAAAAAAAATTGTAAAAGGTTTTTTTGTTCAGAGACATGTAAGAATCAATGACCCAAAGCTGCCTCCTTCCAATTCTAATGTGTTATGATTTAATGAAGTTCCCAAATTCATCTGTGAAATGATAAAAAAAAATTGCTAATGGAATTATAATGGAATTATGCCCATTGAAGCAACATGGATAAAGAGACCTAAAACTTAGAGAACACAACCCACTCAAGGAGATTATAAAACTGATAATGTTTCACTTAAAAACAAACACATGATTTTCCAAAGAAGTTTGACATTAAGAAAGAGTTTCAATGAATTTATTATTCTACTGTCAAAATTACACAAGAAGAAAGTAAGGGAGGGAGGTCAATAATACATTGACCTTAATAGAAAGCTAGAAATTACATTAGCAATAATTTAATCTAATCAGCCAATGTAGGACCGATCTCTGATCAACAATTTTTTTTCTTTTTAAATTATTCTGTTTTTTGATTTTTGATTTCCAAATTGTCTCCTTATTGCCCCTTTCCCATCTCTTGAGATTGCAAGCAATAGATTATCAATTATTCATATGAAATCATGCAAAAGTACCTATTCATATTAGTCATGGATTAAATAAAAACAAGAAAATCAAGAAAGCAAAACTATATACTTCAATTGACATTCAGAACTCATCAGTTCCATCTCTGGAGATAAATAACATTTTTCATCATGAATCCTTCAAAGCTGTCTTCGATTGTTGTATTCATCAGAATATCTAAGTCTTTCACAGTTGACTTTCTTGCTGATACTGTATAAACAATTTTCATTAGAAAGTTACTGATTCTGCTCTTTCCATTTTACATCAATTCATATAGGTCTTCCTTGTTTTATTATTTTTTTCTGAAACCACCTTGCTTGTCATATCTTAGAGCATTTTAAATTTAAATTTAAAGTATTTCATTAAAATCTTATTATTACACAACTTATTTAGCCATTCCCCAACTGATGGATATTCTATCAGTTTTCAATGGTTTGCCACCACTAAAAGAATGTTATAAATATTTTTGTACATATAGTTTTTTTGATTTTTTTTCCTTTGACCTCTTTGGGATCCAGATCACTATAATAGTGATATTGTTGTGTCAAAGTGTATGCACCATTTTATAATTCTTTGAACATATTTTCAAATTGCTCTTCAGAATGGTTAAACCAGTTCATAACTCCACCAACAATGCATTATTTTCCTTATCTTTCTACATTCCCCTTCAGCATTTGTTATTTTCCTTTCTCCGTTTTGTTAACCAATCTGAATCATGAGGTAGTACCTCAAAATTGTTTTAAGGTTTAGGTTTTTTTTTTTTTTTTTTTAATAGGACTTTTTAATGAGATTTTTAGATAGCCTTGATTTCTTCTGAAAACTGCCTCTTCAAATCATTTGACCATGTATCAATTGGGAAATGTCTCTTTAAAAAAAAAAGAAATTTGACTAAATTCCTTACATATTTGAAAAATGAAGGCTTTATTAGAGAAACTGGCTGTATTTGATATTATTATTTCTTCTTTTTTGTCTATATTAGGGCTTCTTGAACTTTTTCCATCATGATTCCTTTTTTTTTTTTTTTTTTTTTTGCCTGAGTATATGCAAACCTGGGCATATAGGTATATATAATAGGCATAGAAATCAAATGTTTACTAATAACAAATCATAATTTTGCAACCTTTAATTCAGTTATTAGATCCACATGGGATTGTGACCTACAGTTTAAGAAGCTTTGGTCCATGGTACCTTTTAACAAAATGCAGTTTCTCTAATCATCTTTTTAAATTAGGTATATTTTTGTTTTGTCTGAGATCATGACTGCTCTCTATCTCTGTCTCTGTCTGTCTGTCTCTCAACCTCAGTTGAAATATAATAGATTAAACAACAGTTTCTTATTTAAAATTCATATCTCTTTCTGTTTCAAATGTGTCTCTTATGAGATAACATTTTTTTTTGGATTTGGCTTTCTAAACTATTCTGCTATTTACTTCCATTTTATGTCAGTTAATCTTATTCATATTAAGAATTATAATTACTGTGTATTTCCCTTCATGATACTTTATTATGTCTATCCTTCTTGCTATCTTTTTTACCCTGTCCTGATTCAAAAGTATGCTTTTTTTTTCCTGGTCATTGCTTCCCTTAACCTTCCTTCACTTTTATGATTCTGCCACTTCTCTTATCCCATTCTTCTACTTTTTCAATTGGGTAAGATAAATTTCTATACTCAACCAAATATTTATATATGCTTTTCTTTTGAAATCAATTTTAATGAAAGTTAGGGTCCAGTATTTTATTCTGTTAAGTTATGATTGTCTCTCAATTGTAATCCTTCTCTGGGAGGATGTCTCTTTTCTGTAAAATCTTTTCCTCTGTGAACAGGTTTCTTGGGAGGCTTCTGGAGTCTTCCCCTCCAAAAGTGTGGGATTGCTGGACTTGCGAATCCAAGGGACGTCTTCTCTTTGACTCAATTCAGACTGCCATCCAAACTCAATGTCCCAGTCAACACTGCTCTCCAGGCTCAATGTTGCCTCTTTTTATCCTCCCAGAGAATGGGCTTGTGACTACTCCCAGGTGCTTCTGGGAACTCTGACAGACAATGAATTTGCTTCTTTAAAGTATTCCTTCAAGGTGAAAACTCCCTTAAAGGTTTGAACTAAAGGTGTGAATTCTGAGCTAGAGAATTGTTAAGTACCAACTTAGCACTTAATAAGAACCTGACATCTCCCCCTTTCTTTTGATTTAGAACATAGGGTGGTCATGACCTTGACATATAAATCCATCAATATGGGAGGTATTACACATAATTACATAAATTATATAAACACATAGTAACATTACACATATTAGAAGTGATGTAACAAATAACATGATCAAAAATCATAAATTGAGAATTTATATATGTCCATAAGTCCATTGTCCATTAGTTCATGTGCCAAAAATCCAATGATTCCTGCAAGTTTTTAAAGTTCTTTAACAGTCTTCTTATCAGCCATGCTCTTTCAGTGTCAGATGTTTCTTAGATTTTCTCCTTTGTTGTGAGGTCTTTCTCTTTTTCTGTCTCACTCTGATGGACAAGGCTAGGCAAGACAAATACGACTTGTTGGCACCCATCTTATTCCTTCTCCATCTGAAGAAAGACAAGCAAACCCTCTCCCCCAAGCAGTTAACCTATCTGGTCCCTTCCATTCACCACTTTCTGGGTCTCTCCACATCACCTGGTGATTATCTAAAGACAGTGGAGTTGCTCGTACTGGACACTGTCCTTCTGGTGGGTTATAAAACCTGTCTGCAGGAGCCTGTGCATCTTTGTGAAAAATTAAAAAAAAATTAATGGTATAGAGAACTAAATGTAGAAGTTCTCTAGGGTTACCAGTGGCTTCCCCCTTTTTTTTTTTTTTTTTTTTTTTGAAGGAGTGTCTTAATATCTCTCTTTCTTCTCTCTACTATTGCCAGCCCTTTAGGATTAAAAGGTATGCCAGTGGTGTGTAAAATCTTATATTGCACAAAAGTGTGCAAAATGTTTAGAAGTATATGCAGGCCCATTATCTGTTTTTATTTCTTGTGGCACACCCATAATTGCAAATGCTTGGATAAGGAATTCAGTGACCACTCAGGCTGTCTCTTTTGCTGTCAGCACTGCAAAAGTGAATCCTGAAAAGGTATCTACCACCACGTAGATAAAAGACAGATGACCAAAAGATATATAGGGGGTCACATCCACTTGCCAGATTTCATTGGATCTCAAACCATGAGAATTCTTCCCTGGAGGGAGTGTAGGAGTGTGGAAAGGAAGGCAAGCTGTACAGCTTTTTACTATGCTCCTAGCTTCTTCTCTTGTTATTCCAAATTGTAAACATAAAGCTCAGGCAGCCTGATGATATTTAGAATGAGATTCTTTGGCTTCTTCAAATAAAGGAGTACTGGCTAAGATAGTTAAAAGGCTATCTGCCTTTGAATTTCCATCGAAAATAGGACCTGGAAGTCCACTATGTGAGTGGACCTACAAAATATAAATCTTACCTGGATGCTTTTTCACTTGCTCTTGAAGTTCCTTAAAGGCCTGATAAATATTAGAGGCTGCAAATTGTATTTAGGCTGAGGCAATTATTTGTACCACACCTACTGAATAGGCTGAATCAGTAATTATATTTATGTCTCCTGAGTAATAAGTAAGAGCTAGCATGATAGCAAATAATTCATTCTGCTGAGTGGACTGAAAAGGAGTTCTGACTACTCTCTTTATGGTTAAATCATGAGAGTATACAGCACAAATATTTTCTTTGGAGGCATCTGTAAAGATTGTTGGTTCTTTAAGAGGAACCTTAGAAACGTTTTCTTCAAAAATCCATTGCCAATTATGTAATAGCCTGGTTATCTTTAATGGAGACCCATGTGCAAAATTTGGAGCTGTGGCCAATAAAATTTGCCATTCTGGAATGGTCTCACAGCATACATTAATTTGTGTGTTAGTATAGAATGTGTATATTTTTTCAGGACTTCTCCCAAATAATTGTACTACTCTCTTAATGGCCTTTAATAAAATCCTAGCCACAAGCACTGGGTAAGCAGTAAGGCTTTGTTCTGGTTGTGCTGGGAGGTTCACCCACTCAATCACACTGTCTCCTTGATGAAGGACTGCTGTGGGTATTTCTTTTATGGCAAAAACTGATATTTCCAAGGGTTTTTGAGTGAGTCTTTCAACCACATTGGATAAAGCCAGTTTATCTTCTCTCAAAGCCTCTTGTGCTTTCTTTTGTAAGCTAGCATGATGAATTTAAAGCACTATCTCCCCTTAAAATGTCATATAGAGGTTGCAGTTGATTGGTAGTTAAGCCTAAGCACTGGACGTATCCATTGGATATCTCCTATCAATTTTTGTAAATCATTTAAGGTGTCAAAAGGAGCATATCTCTGAATTTTTCTGTAGCTATATGCAATTTGTAGTTCTTTAGTGTTTCCATTGTCTTTTGTAGACATGCTTCTAACATTTGTTCCTCAGATGCACATCCCAAAATATCATCATAATGTAACAATATTACTTTTGGAAATGCTTTTCTTACTGGAGCAAGAGCAGCAGCAACATACATTTGGCACATAGTAGGGCTGTTTTTCATCCCCTGTGGCAAAACTGTCCATTCATGTCTTTTATAAGGGTCAGCCAAATTAACACTAGGCACTGAAAAAGCAAATCTTTTCATATCCTCTTTATCTAGAGGGATAGAATAGAAACAATCCTTAATGTCTATAACCCAAAGAGGCCATTCTCTTGGCAACTGAGTAGGAGATGGAAGTCCAGGCTGAAGAGTTCCCATAGTTTCCATCTCTTCCTTTACTCTTCTTAGATCAGTTAACATCCTCTATTTTCCAGATTTCTTTTTCACCACAAATACTGGGGAATTCCAAGGACTTAGAGAAGGCCGCAAGTGTCCTTGGTCAAATTGTTCTTGCACTATATCTAATAAGGCCTGAATTTTATCACTTCTTAAAGGCCACTGTTCTACTTACACTGGTGAATCAGTCTTACACTGAATAGGAACCGGTGAAAGTGCAGGTAGGCCTTCAACAGCAGCCCTGCCTAAAAAGCCGAAGGGGTTATTTGTAATCCTATCTGCTGTAAAATATCTCTTCCCCACAGATTGATGGGGATTTTTTCAACCACAAAAGAAGTAAAAACTCCTATTTCACCTTCAAATATCCATCTGAAAGGGGTAGCACTAACTTCAGCTGCTATTGATCCTCCTATACCAGACATGTAGGTGTCTGCCTTAATCTTTGGCCAGTGACTGGGCCAATTGGCACTTCTAATAACTGTACAATCTGTACCCGTGTCTACCAATCCTTCTAATGGTATTTATTCCCTTTATATAAATAGTAAGCATAGATCGGTCAGCTGTCATAGCTGCTGTCCAATATATTCCTGGATTTTGTTCATTGGAGTCAGAGTCTGGGCGACTGTCACTAGATTGCTTATCAGAGGTATGTAACAATAAGCCTGATGCTACTACTTCTCATGGATGATAAATCACACATTGTCTACCTGTGTTAGTGACTGGGATATTAGCTACACATTTTTCAGTCTCCCACATCAGTGTATGGATGAACACTGCTTTGTAAGCACTCTCAGAAGGTGAAATGGTCAAGCCTACTGTGCCTGGAGGCAAAGGATCCATAGGCTGAACAGGAACAGATTTCACTTCTCCAGGGAATATCTCTGTAGTCTCTATTGCATACAACTCTATTTTTCCTAATTTCAATCCTTTTTTTTTTTCCATCTGATTTTGGCTGATTGATCATGTCTTAAATTTCTCTGGATATAACCTCGGCTGCCATCATACCCCACCTGGGGGGCTGAAGCCGGGCCCTTCCTCTCATTTCTCTGGGTCAATCTACATTTGGAGGCCCAGTGGAAGCCCTTGTGACATTTTGGACTAGAGTTTTAGGTCTTCTCTCACCCTGTCTTCTCACTCTATCTCCATGTCTACATTGAGCTCTTAGATGTCCAACTTTTCCACATTGAAAACATTGCTGAGTTTCTCTAGAAGTCCTTTGCCAGGAGGGACCCTGTCTTTCCATGTTCATCATAGTCCGGGTGTAAAAAGTATTTGTTCCCACTGTAGCATAGCATCTTATGATCTCCTCAAAAGAAGCATCTTTGTCTAGTCCCCATATAATTCTTCTGCAAATCTCATTGGCATTTTCCTTTGCCAGATGTCTGGTCATTATTTCTGTAGCTGCATTTTCTCCAATAGTTCTTTTGACAGCAGTTTGCAGACGTCCAACAAAATCTGCAAAAGGTTCATTGGGACCTTGCTCTATTTTAGTGAAAGCCTCCCCTCGATCTTTCTGTCTGGGGAAGGAACCCCAAGCTTTTATTGCAGCCTTAGCAATTTGCTCATACACTGTCATGGTATAATTAATCTGTTCTGAATTCTCTCCATACTGACCTTCACCAGCTAATTGTTCAAAAGTGAATTGTGTGTTAACTCCTGTTTCCAAATTGCATCTGACTTGGATCTTACATAATTCATGAAACTGCACAAGCCACAACAGATTTTGTCCAGGTTCTAAACATGTCCTTGCTATGGATTTCCAATCATTCAGGGTTAGGACTTCATAAGACAAACCATCTAGTAACATTTTAACATAAGCTGATGTAGCCCCATAAAGGGTACAACCTTTTTTCAAATATTTAATTTTATTCAAATCTAAAGGTGTATATCTTCTCCTTTTTTGATCTAAAGAGTCAATCTCTTCAATCACAGGATATGCATGCATGAAATCACTTACACCCTGTCCCTCTCTCTCAGCCTTAATCAATGCTTTTTCTAATCTTGTCATAGGCTGCTTCACAGGCAATTCTGTTTGTGTTTCTGCTGCTTCCCCTCTTCCTTCTTCCTCCACCCCTGAAGGGTTAATTGAGGGAGGAGGAGGAGGGAAATGCTCCTGTTGTTTAGAATTGCACTTAACTTCATTGTTATGTGATTCATCCTTTTCACCTAGTTTAGTTGAATCCTTCCCCTCTGGCTCTTTATTCTTTTCCTTTAGTCTAACAATTTTTAAAGCCACTTGGATTAAGTTGTAGGTATGAAGTGTATCTTTGGAAATTATGTTTGGTTTGGAATTGTAGTGTTCTCCTAGTTGCTCTCCTGCTAATTCCCATTCATCTACATCCAATTCTTTTTCCAGAGAAAAACAAGGACATATGACCTGCACAGTTTTTAAAAGTTCAGTGATCTCCTGCAAAATTATAATCAATCCTTGGCTTTTCATAACCTTGATAATGCTCTCTAAACATTTTCCTTGAAAAGAAACAGAAGGCTGTTTTCTAAACATTTGCCCCATTTTACTGAAATTCTACTTTAGCTCTTTAAAAAAGTTTCCTTGTTACTCATGCTTATTTCTGGGTCAGAGAGGCTTTTCCACTGGATTCAGGATCTTGTCTGTCTGTGTTCAGGTGCCAAAATGTGAAGGCCTGGGCTAGCTCCTCTGAAGGGCTCAGAATAAGTCCTTGCCCCATGTTTGGTCACCAAATTGGAAAGTCCTGATCATCTCTCAATTGTAATCCTTCTCTGGGAGGATGTCTCTTTTCTGTAAAATCTTTTCCTCTGTGAGCAGGTTTCTTGGGAAACCTCCAAAAGTGTGGGATGTCTTCTCTTTGACTCAATCCAGACTGCCATCCAAACTCAATGTCCCAGTCTACACTGCTCTCCAGGCTCAATGTTGCCTTTTTTTATCCTCCAAGAGAATGGGCTTGTGACTACTCCCAGGTGCTTCTGGGAACTCTGACAGACAATGAATTTGCTTCTTTAAAGTATTCCTTCAAGGTGAAAACTCCCTTAAAGGTTTGAACTAAAGGTGTGAATTCCAACTTAGCACTTAGTAAGAACCTAACATTATTCCACCTCCACTTAATCTCTCCACTATAATAGCTCTTCTTTGCATGCCTTTTTATGTAAGATAATTTTCCTTATTCTTTCTCTCATTTCCCTCTCATTCCTCTTTCTCACCCATTGTTTTTCTTTTAAGATCATCCCTATATAATTGAAACTCTCCTGCCCTCTGGTTATGTGGAATCATTCTAACTGTTCTAATAATAATAAAATTCTTAGAATTTACATATATAATCTTTTCATATAGATATGTTTAAATTTATTAAGTTCCTTACTATTTCTCTTTAAGGTTTTCTTTTTTATGCGCTCCTTAATTCTAATATTTGAATGCCTGATTTTCTATTGAGCTCTGGTCTCTTCCTCAGGAATGCTTTAAAGTTTTCTATTTCATTAACTATCATTTTTACCCAGGAATGATTATACTCAGTTTTGCTTGTTACTTGTTTTGGGTTGTAATACTATTTCTTTTACCTCCTGAAATATCATATTCTAAACCCTCTCTCATCCTTTAACATAGAAGCTGTTAAATTTTGTGTTATTTTGACTGTATTTCATGATATTTGATTTTTTTTGGGGGAATGTTTACAATAATTTGTCATGGAGCTACCTTTTAGCCTCAAGAAGTAAGAAAATCTAAACCCTGAAAATGTAGTCCTGGTTTTGTCTTTGGACAATGTTAGAGGCTCCTGAACCCAATTCCAGCTCAGGGTCTCTGGTAATTTCTTTTAAACCAGTTATCTTACTCTTGCTGTCTCTGGACTGAAAGCTCTTAAAGCTATTTCTGCTACTATTGCTACCTACTAGTGATGCTGCCATATATACTCTGAGTTAGTCTTTTACCTTGATGTCATGGGCTTCTCCCCTCAATCTGTTAAGCTGTCTTGGGCTGGAAAAAATGTCTCATCCTGACCATTTTTTAATTTGTTGCTGCAGATTTTAACTAGAGTTATTGTTTCAAAGATATTTATAGGGGAATATTAAGGGAATTCAGTTGGATTTCTGCCTCTATTCTGCAAAATTGGCTACACTATCTGACCAATAGTTTTTCAACTTCCATTTACAAATATTACATTGTTGAAACACTAAGATTGCTTGAAAGTTCTTCCAGTATATTCAGCCAATATCAACTTCTCTAAAACTGATATACATTGAAACTATTGAAGTTTCTATATTTGGTGTCATAGTGAATATTCAGTCTCACTTTTACTTGACAATACTCCAACTATTTGGAAATAATTATTTATGTTACTCCTTCAGAATCACAAAAATACAGGATTTCTGAATTAGAAATAACTTCATCTAACCAAACTTTAAAATAAATCATGTCTATAATATACAACCCAAGTAGTCATGTACTTCTATTTTGAATACCTTTAGTTAGGAGGGATTTATTACCTCCTATGGAAGTCCATGCCACTTTTATGTGGTTCTAGTTAATAAGTTAGCCTTTATTTCAACTTCAATTTTTTATATCTAGTCCAATGTGTGGTGTAGTATTTAATACTTTAATTTAGGACTTGTAACTATTCTAGAGTCACATAGACCAGATGTAATCCCATGGGCTTCTTTTTAAAACTTTTGTCTCATATACACTAAATGTATTCTCACATCAGTTTGCTTCTACCTAGATATCTACCAGAAAGGGAAGATCTTCAAAACACAAAAAGTTTGTATCGTATCAAAACCTACAAATAGAGAAAATAAGTCACTTCCTTACTCTAGGGGTTCCTTATCTTCAGATACATTCAATTTTGTAGTCATATTAGAGTTTTGGGAGATAGTAATATAGGTTCTGCCCAACACATATTATTCCTACAGAGAGACTACACCATCAGAGAGACTAGCAACCTTCTTCTCTATGAACTATTATCTATGCTCAGGACCTACATAGTCCATGATACACACTATGAACAACAGAAACTTTAATATATGTTTGTATGTCCTCTTTTCTCCAAGATAAAATTATACAATTCTATTTTTTCTCATAAAAATTGATTGCAACCTTTCTTCATTATTTTATTACTCCCTTCAAAACACTCCTATTTGTCTAGTTTCCCCATGAAAAGTGTAACAGTGTAAAACAATAGTATAGATGTGGTCTGTTCAGGGAAGAAGATATTATGTCTTTTATCTCCACTATTCTTGGTGCTATACTTCTTTTAATGGACAAAGAATTATTTCATTTTACTTTATAAATTGCTATTGGCTTGTTGAGTTTATGGTCAACAGGAAAAATCTGATTTGTTTGTTTTTTCCTTTACAAATTATGTTTAAACCATACCCTACCATTTATTTGACACATATAATTAACTTAAAAAATCCTAAATTGAGGCTTTTTCACTTATATTTCGTAAGCATCAATATATCAGTTCACACCTATTATTGCAATAAGAAGCTTGAGTAGGTTAATTGGTTATGTCACAAAAGTTTGTTATCTAATTTTAACTAAACCATTATGGCAACAAGGCAAACTTTTTTGAAAAATGTTTTTAATTGAAGCTTTTAATTTTTATTATACATTTCATTTTATTTTCATTATGTATAGATAATTTTCAACATTCACCTTTGTAAAACCTTGTGTTCCAAATTTTTTCTTTCCCTTTCCTCCACTCCCTTTCCTAGACAGCAAGTAATCCACTATGTTAAACATGTTCAATTCTTCTACACATATTTCCACAATTATTATGCTGCACTAGAAAAATCTGATCCAAAAGAAAAAAAATGATAAAGAAAACAAAATGCAAGCAAACAACAATAATCCACACTCAATTCCCACAGTTCTCTCTCTGGGTGCAGATGGCTCTCTTCTTTGCAAAACCACTGGAAGTGGACTGAATCACCTCCCTATTTAAAAGAGCCATGTCCATCATAATTGATCATTGTATGATCTTCCTGTTGCAATGTACAATGTTCTCCTGGTTCTACTCATTTATTCACTCATTTAGCATCAGTTCATGTAAGTATTTTTTAGGCCTCTCTGAAATCATCCTGCTGATCATTTCTTATAAAAATAATATTCCATAACATTCATATACCATAACTTATTCAGCTATTCTCTAACAGATGACACTCTCTCAGTTTCCAATTTCTTGCCACAACAAAAAGAACTGCTATAAACATTTTTTGCACACATAAATTCACAAAGCAAATTTTTATAACCCTCATTGGGATATAATTTCCTTGGGTCAGGGAATGCTTTATTTTTTTTTTTTTTCTCTTTGCATCCCACTATTTAGTGCAATGTCTGACATGTAGTAAAAAATGACGAGACACTTGTTGATTAAAGTCCTAGGGAATTTCATACTCAATATGTCTATCTTTAAACTTACCTTTAGCCATAGCTCCCTATGAAACTCTCTTCTAAACTTTTTTTCCTTTTTCTTTTAATAGCACTATCATTTTTCTACTCTTCAAGTTTGCTCATCAACTCTCCATTCTTCCTTAACTCATATCCTGCCAATTGCCAAATCTTGTTTTTCTACCTTCAAATATGTATTGAATATGAATCCTTTTATCTTTTTTTGCATATCATCTTTCTTCAGGACAATGTCATCTCTCACCTAAATTTTCTAGGATAGTTACAAAGAAGTTAAAATAATTTCCCAAAAAGAAATCTCTAATTATAACATTTCCTTATTCAGCAAATTCCAAAGGCTCAAATTTAAGATTTTTGTTTGGATTTGAAAGTTTTCCAAAATCTGTCCCCAACTTATCTTTCAATCTTATTATATATCACTCTCTTTTATTTAGCTTATTATTCAATCAAATTAGTCTTCTCTCTGTTCCTCAAACAAAGCATTCTGTCTTCCATGTTGGGAATGCGCTCTCTTATTATCTCAATATCAAAGAATCTCCTTTTTTTTCTATAAAGTATAGCATGCATGCTTCCTTTCCTACAACCACCAGTATCTTTATATTTAGCTACCTTGGATTTATTTGCATTTGTTTTTATATTCTTATTCTGCATATAACATTTGTATATATTGTCTCACTAAATAAAATACATATTCTCAGAGAATGGAGACTATTCATTTTTTTCCTACTCCTATTCGCTGTAGTTAACACAATGGATGGCACATAATAGGTATATACAATTAAAAAGCTTTGTTAATTTTGTATGTTATGTCATTTAATGCCTAAGCAACTCCTCTCAGATTTTTTCACTCTTAAATTTGATAAGCATGTTTTCTATTCCTTTATCCCAGAAAATAGATAAAATACAATTTAAGGCAAAGAGTAAAAAGTAGATCTCTAATTCAATCCAAATTCATTTGTCTGAACTAAAACAAATAAATTGCCAGGACAGTACCTAGGCAATATGTTAGTTGAAGAAGGAGCATTAGAGGCAGTTCTCTGTTTCCAAGGAATTTCCATTCTAGTTTTTATGATAAGTCTAAGACACATGAAACAAATAACAACCCCAGACAGTGTCTAAGTAACTGTTAAATTGTTTGGGACAAATTACAAGTGATGTTGGAGTCTAGAATAAAGTGGTCAATAAGGGTTAAAGACATTAAAGACATTTTCTTGGAGTAGAGAAGAGGCAAAAGGAAAGGTAGAAGGGACCCTCGTGAAGATAGTATATTCCTCAAGTTACCTTAGCTCTGTTTCCATCTGTCCCAAAGGGCATATCTTTGTCTTGCAGAGATTGGTAAAGTTTGGAAAACCTTGAACCAAGATAGAATGGGAGCCTTTCAGCATGTTTAAAGAGATCAGAAGTTTGGATGCTATGGTGCAAAAGAAGGTTTTTTGAAGAAAGAATATGTATCTTCATATTGATAATTGTGTATTTCCATACTTGGAAAATAGATGTTGACTTAGATGTTATTGCTTTTCATTTGAAAAGTAGCAAAGTACTTTTGTACGATTTGTAATGGTAGTAGTAGTAACTAACATTCATATACTGCCTACTATATGTGCTAGACCTTGTTCAAAGTGATTTATAATTATTATAGAATTTGATCTTCACATCAACTCTGTTCCTTTATTTACTTATTTATTTTCATAGGCAAGGAAACTGAGGGAAATAGGAGCTAAGTATTATACCCAGGATTACGTAACTGGTGTCTGAGGTAAGATTTAAACTCTGGTCTTCTTGTCTTTAGGCCTGTATCTCTATCCACTGAACCACATATCTGTCCCTAAATACAGAGAAATAGATTGTTCTTTATATAGGTGTAGTCCTGAGATTTCTCCCATTCAGGGAACTGTGAATTGGATGCTCTTTCCATTAATGTAGACAGACAATTAATGTATAATTTATAATGTCTGGGTCACCAAAAAAGTAATTAAGTAATTAGTCCATATTCACATTTATATGCTTCAGACTAAACTTGAACCCAGTTTCTCCTGATCTCACAGTTTACTTTTGATCCCCTATGTGGTAGTCCTATTTTCCTTTATTCTAATTAAAGAGAAAAATTCTCCTTATTTTAAATTGAATTTCTTCTGATATCTGAAAGCACAGATGCCTTTAGAGACAAGCTTAAGGAATTAAAAGAAAATCAATTAAAAAAGTAAAATATATTCATTTTATATTTGCTTTAAAATTACCTGGAAATGCTTTTTTTTTGCATCTTCTTATATTTTTAAACTTCCCATTGTGGAGTCTGAGAGGAGAAATTTGCAGTTTCATAACAAACCAGGAAAACTGTGAGTCCCTAGAAGGGATGGTGAGTTGGGATGTAATTCTGAAGTATTCCCTTGGAGTAGCATTGCTGAATAATATTAGCAAGATGTATTGATGAAATATTTCCATCAGCAGAAGCTGTGCTACTTCAGTGCTGTATTTAGTTCATAACCACTTTTTTCTTCTTTAAAAATTGCCAATGTCATACTGTGTTTTTTTAAGTTAGGTATCTGAGAAGGAAGGATGGGAAAGGGGTGGATGAGGAAGAATGAGACTTTGTAGTAAAAGAGAAAAGAGTAAGTTACCCAAGACATCTTAGAATATTTATGAACAGTGTCTGCAGAAGGATTTGAGCTGCTATGATTTTCTTTTGTATTTCTACTAGGCTATAAAATCAATGAACATTGGGATTGCATCTTATTTATGGTATATGACATGTGTCTGCTTTTATATATGAGAGCTATTTCATAAGAATTGTTGAATTATATTTCATATGTGAGCAGATACATACGTATGTATCTAAATACTTTTGTCTATATATAAATACATAGGTATATGGGTATAGA
Source organism: Sminthopsis crassicaudata (assembly GCF_048593235.1). Taxonomy (NCBI): domain Eukaryota; kingdom Metazoa; phylum Chordata; class Mammalia; order Dasyuromorphia; family Dasyuridae; genus Sminthopsis; species Sminthopsis crassicaudata. The sequence goes on along the minus strand of NC_133618.1, from coordinate 582,695,212 downwards.
TAGATGTGTATGCATGTGGAATGCATAATATATTTATTTTAATGTATTTATAGACTAATGTGTGCATGCACATGGCAACTAGGTAGCATAATGCATAGAGCACTGGTCTTGGAATCAGGATGATTCATTTACATGAATTTGAATCTGGCCTCACACGCTTACTATTTGTGTGATCCTAGAGAAATTACTCAATCCTTTTTGTCTCAATTTTTTCATCTCTCAAATGATCTGGACAAGCAAAGGACAAATGAGTCCAATGTCTTTGATAGAAAATCCCCATATAGGGTCATGGAGAGATGGACATGACTTAACAACAACATAAATATCTGTACATACATTGAGAAAGAGAGAGGAGCAGCTAGGTGATGCAGCAGATAGAGCACCAGCTCTGAAGTCAGGAATACCTGAATTCAAATCTGGCCTAGCTACTTCCTAGCTCTGTGATCTAGTCAAGTCATTTAATCCCAATTGCCTAAGCAAGAAGCAAGGAAGGAAGGAAGGAAGGAAGGAAGGAAGGAAGGAAGGAAGGAAGGAAGGAAGGAAGGAAGGAAGGAAGGAAGGAAGGAAGGAAGGAAGGAAGGAAGGAGGGAGGGAGGGAGGGAGGGAGGAAGGAAGGAAAGGATGGAAGAATGGAAGGAAGAAAGAGACAGAGAGAGACCATAGGGAGAGACAGAAGAACAGAGAAAGAAACTACATCAGGATGGAGAATTCCCAGTGTGAAAAGAAGAAAGAAAGAAAGAAAGAAAAAGAAAGAAACAAAGAAAGAAAGAAAAAAGAAAGAAAGAAAGACAGGAAGAAATAAAGAAAGACAGGAAGAAAGAAAGAAAGACAGGAAGAAATAAAGAAAGAAAGACAGGAAGAAAGACAGGAAGAAAGAAAGAAAGGAAGAAAGAAAGAAAGAAAGGAAGACAGGCAGAAAGAAAGAAAGGAAGATAGGCAGAAAGAAAGAAAGGAAGACAGACAGGAAGAAAGAAAGACAGGAAGGAAGAAAGAAAGACAGGAAGGAAGAAAGAAAGAAAGAAAGAAGGAAGGGAGAAAGAAAGAAAGGAGGAAGGAAGAAAGAAAGAAAGAAAGGAGGAAGGAAGAAAGAAAGAAAGAAAGAAAGGAGGAAGGAAGAAAGAAAGAAAGAAGGAAGGAAGGAAGGAAGGAAGGAAGGAAGGAAGAAAAGGAGGAAGGGAGGAAGGGAGGGAGGGAGGGAGGGAGGAAGGAAGGAAGAGAAAGAGAGAGACAGAGGAACAGAAACAGAAACTAAGTCAGGATGGAGAACTCCCAGTGTGAAAACTCTTTGAAAACTCATGTGAAAATTATAAGGAAAATTTATACAAAGTAATAGTGATAGATTGTTGGACATGGAGACAGGAATGCCTGAGCTTGAATCTCACCTCAACTGCTTAGCAGTTGTGAACTACTCATATAATATCTTTCAGCATTTTATTTATAAATCTCCTCATTTGTAAAATGAGGATAATCATAGTATCTTTATTTCAGGATTATTGTGAGGGTCATATGAAATAATTATGTGAAGCACAATAAAAAAGTCAAAATGTTGTTTGCTAGTGCTGTTATTAGCTATTTGATTTTGAAGATTGTGGCACTGAGGGATTATTTGTACACAAATTTTAGTGACATAGCTAGTACGTGTCAGAAAAAAAGGATTTGAACCCAGACTGTTCTGTCTATCCACTATGCAATGTTGCTTTTTACATACATATTTTATAGGTATATATGTTTAATATATATACATCAATTATACATATATATATATATGTATTATGTGTCACTGTGTAAACATACATAAATTTGGAGAAGACAATGTATCTCATTTCTCTCAATTATATAGAATGGGATTTCCCTTCCATTACTTTTGGATTTATTGATTAGGAAAAGCAGAAAACAATGCCTTCCAGTCTTATTTTTAGCAGTTTTATTTCCCCTCTAAAAATTAGTTGCTTTGCAAGTATTATTTAGTAAATTGTTGAACTCTTCAGGGAGAATAAAAAAAAAGTGATCATCAAAAACACATTGTGAAGAGAAGTCTGAATTGGAAGTCTGAAGACCTAGAATTTCATTTTAACATTAGGTCTAAGTAATTGGACAGCATTGGGCAAATCACTAGATTTCATTGTGCTTCAGTTTAGGGTTCTTTAACAGGAGATCAACCCATCCTGTTCCCCATCCCTTCCATGTACATGTGCATGTACAGATCTTAATTCAAACAGACCATTGTCCAAATGCATTTTTCTATCATTTCTTCTTTCATTTGCCCACAAGGTGGCACTCTCTAGATGTATCTAAATTTGAATCTCCCTTTTTAAAAAGACCCATCAAAATACAATATTCCTTCTAAAAACCTCCATTGTTTACTCATATCCCAAAGTCAAGTGATTTACGTAGTACACCCTCCAAAATTTGCAGTTAAATTTGTCACATATATCACTAATAAAGTTTTATTATTTACCCAGTAGGTTAATCAATTGGGTCAGAGCTAAACAAATAAGCACATGGATATGAGCAGAAATTGAGGATGCTCCCCAACATGATTAGTTCTAAAGTCCAAACTCAAAGGTTACTCATTTTCTAGGAAGAGTGCTCGGCTGGAGTGTGTTTTTCTTATGCATAATGCCAGGAGACTAACTTTATTGGATGGGAAGGATGCATGCACATTACAACTTTAATTTATTCCTCAGACAAATCTTCTAGACACTTGTAAATAATGGAACAGAATCCAGCTTAGGTTTTTCTCACTGGGAAATGTCCTGCTCACAAGGCAAGCAATAGGCCAGCGAGTTCCCAATATCAGTTGGAATTTTAGATTAAAATCTTGGACTGGCCCTTTCCCTTCAAAGACACAAGTGAACATTCTCTTGTTCTCTCATTTAATTCTCTCTTTCTCTTTATCTCTCTGTCTCATTGTCTTTCTGAGTCTCTATGCTTCTCCTATCATGGCTATTGTTGCTAGTGCTAGGAAAAATTGAGGGAATGCATATCTTGTGTCCAGATTTTGCCCAAGAAATAAAAACATTCTGGCAAAGAGATCTTGGATCAAATGATAAAATGTAACAAGAAGACAATATACACAACTTATGCAGAGCTCAGACTTGTTGTCTATAACACCAAAAGAACAGGGAGTAGAACAAGGAGTCCTTTAAGTAGTGTATAGCCACAGTTATCAGGGACTTTAACCATTACACAAAGATGGAGCCAGAAAGTACAGGATGTCAGCAGGAAGAGGAAGGCTGCCAGAGAGCCTGCAGCTGTAGACTAAGCAGGGAAGGCTCCCAGAATATTGCTCAGACCATAGAGCACTAATTGGCCAATGGGTGTCAGCTGTCATTGCCAAGCTTGTTCCTACAGCTCTCATGGGCAGGGATTCCACGAGCTTCCTTGTTAATTGCAATCCTTCATTAACCTTCAAAGTTAATCCTAGTTTCTTTGAAAGGTAACACAAAACAGCTGGTTACAGTGTCATAAATTTAAGTTCTGGGTCTCTGAGCCAAATGTCAGAAGGTCTTTTGTTAGCAATGGAAAAAAAGGATAACTGGCAGACAAGGGTCATCATCCCTACTACCTTTGTGCAGCAATACAAGATCTACAGTCAGAATACTTAAGTTGCAAAGCACTTTAGAGAGGATGTTTACATCTTGATCAGTTATTTTAGAGAAAAGCAAACCTAGATACCAAGAGAACATTAATACTTTCTTAAGGTCATTAAGATAGGTCTTTATTAGCACTCTCAATCTAATGCCTATTCTTCTACATATCTGTGCTTCTCTTCATATAATGCTTTAAGAAATTTTTTTATCTTGTTTTAATGGTATATTATTTTCCATTTACAAGTAAAATGGTTTTCAATATTCATTTTTATTAGATTTTGAGTTCCAATTTCTTTCTTCCTCCATTAACCCCTTGTCCCACAAGATAGCAAGCAATCTGATATAGATTATTCTTGTACAATCAATTTTTAACATATTGCTATATGAGACATGCTGGGAAAGAAAAATCAGAAAAAAAAGGTGTGAGAAATACTGAAAAGTTAGATTTTTATGGAATGTTGTAAAATTCAAGGTAATGTAAAGAATGAAATACCACTGACCAATGAGTTTTCAAATTGTGAGAAATTAAAGGTTACATTTCCACTGAGCAATTAAGTTTCAATGTCTCAGAAGCCTTGAGCAAACAAGTAATTGGTGAACTAGGAAGGCATAGGTGGGCACTGCCAGAAAGAAAGAGTCTTATGGTTTCAAGAAAGCCAGAAACTAAACATAACAAACAATCCAGCTCAAATGATTGGGGGCAATGACCTGACTTGACCAAACTGCTATTGTAACTGCTTAATAGGTTACTTGGATATTAAACAACACACATTGTGGGAGTGTTAAACAACACACACCATTTTTGAACCTGGGATATATGATAAGGGAGGGGGACATGCTTATACATATTTAGAGGGAAACATACAGTGGATATATCAGAAAGATTCCAACCTGTGGGGAATGGACCGATCTGGTCTCTGAAGGGAGGGATTGCTCTGAGCCAACAAATATAAAGCTTCTCTTGCTTCTATGCTCAGTAGTCCCTCTGCCAGAAGAGGAGCAGAGCCCATTTTTGGCCAGAAATGTTAACAAGATTCCTTAAGATTCTTCTTTAACAATTTTCCCTGATATCTGATTTTGGTGACAAGTATGTTTCTAACAAAAGGGAAAAGCCACAACAAAGAAAAAAAATATGAAATTTGCTTTACTTCATGTTGAGTCTACATAATTCTTTCTGTGAATATAGGATAGAATTTTCCATCTCAAATCTAATGTAATTATCTTGGATCACTACATTGCAAGAAGAGTTAAATCTGTCAGAGCTGATCATCACACAGTTTTGCTATTACTGTATATGAATTTTTTCTTGGTTCTACATACTTTATTCAACATCAGTTCATGTAAGTCTTTTTTATTACAACTTTTTATTTAGAATATATATACATAGGTAATTTTTCGGCATTGACAATTGCAAAACCTTTTGTTCCAATTTTTTACCTCCTTCCCCCCACCTCCTCCCCGAGATGGCAGGTTGACCAATACATGTTAAATATGTTAAAGTATAAGATAAATACAATATATGTTTACATGTCCACACAGTTGTTATTGTGCTGTACAAAAAGATCAGACTTTGAAATACTGTACAATTAACTTGTGAAGGAAATAAAAAATGCAGGAAGACAAAAATAGAGGGATTGGGAATTCTAAGTAGTGATTCATAATCATCTCCCAGAGTTCTTTTGCTGGCTGTAGCTGGTTCAATTCATTACTGCTCTATTGGAACTGATTTGGTTCTTCTCAATGTGAAAGAGGGCCACGTCCATCAGAATTGATCATCATCTAGTAGTGTTGTTAAAGTATATAATGATCTCCTGGTCCTGCACATTTCACTCAGCATCAGTTCATGTAAGTCTCTCCAGGCCTTTCTGAAATCATCCTTCTGGTCATTTCTTACAAAACAATAATATTCCGTAATATTCATATACAACAGTTTATTCAACCATTCTCCAATTGATGGGTATCCACTCTGTTTCCAGTTTCTGGCCACAAAGAGGGCTGCCACAAACATTCTTGCACATGCAGGTCCCTTTCCATTCTTTAGTATTTCCTTGGGGTATAAGCCCAGTAGTAACACTGCTGGATCAAAAGGTATGCACAGTTTGGTAACTTTTTGAGCAGAGTTCCAAATCACTCTCCAGAATGGCTTAATGTAGTCACAATTCCACCAACAATGTATCAATGTCCCAGTTTTCTGACATCCTCTCCAACATTCTGCATTATCTTTTCCTGTCATTTTAGCCAATCTGACAGGTATGTAGTGGTATCTCAGAGTTGTCTTAATTTGCATTTCTCTGATTAATGACTTGGAGCATCTTTTCAAATGGTTAGAAATAGTTTCAATTTCTTCATTTGACAATTGTCTGTTCATATCCTTTGACCATTTATCAATTGGAGAATGGCTTGATTTTTTATAAATTACAGTCAATTCTCTATATATTTTGGAAATTAGTTCTTTATCAGAACCTTTGACTATAAAAATGTTTTTCCAGTTTATTGATTCCCTTCTAATCTTGTCTGAATTAGTGTTGTTTGTACAAAAACTTTTCAATTTGATATAATCAAAATTTTCTATTTTGTGATCAATAATGATGTCTAGTTCTTCTTTGGTCATAAATTCCTTCCTCCTCCACAGCTCTGAGAGGGAAACTATCCTATGTTCTTCTAATTTATTTATTTATAATCTCATTCTTTATGCCTAGGTCATAAACCCATTTTGACCTTATCTTGGTGTATCTTATCTTAAGTGTGAGTCAATGACTAGGTTTCTACCATATTAATTTCCAATTTTTCCATCAGTTTTTGTCAAACAGTGAATTTTTATCCCAAAAGCTGGGGTCTGTAGATTTGTCAAACACTAGATTATTAAAGTTATTGACAGTTTTCTCCTTTGAAGCTAACCTATTCAACTGATCAACTAGTCTATTTCTTATCCAATACTAAACGGTTTTGATAATTGCTGCTCTATAATATAATTTTAGATCAGGTATAGCTAGGCCACCATCATTTGATTTTTTTTTTTCTCACTAGTTCTCTTGAAATCCTTGACCTTTTGTTTTTCCATATGAACCTTGTTGTTATTTTTCCTAATCATTAAAGTAGTTTTTTGGGAGTCTGATTGGTATTGTGCTAAATAGATTAATTTAGGTAGTATTGTCATCTTTATTATACTTGCTCCACCTATCCAAGAGCATTTACTATTTTTCCAATTGGCAATATCTGACTTTATTTGTATGGAGAATGTTTTGCAGTTTGCTCATGTAGTTCCTGATTTTCCCTTGACAGATAGATTCCTAAATATTATATACTATTGGTAGTTTCTTTAAATGGAATTTCTCTTTGTAACTCTAACAGTTGGATTTTGTTAGTGATATATAAGAATGTTGATGACTTAAGTGGGTCTATTTTATATCCTGCAACTTTGCTAAAGATGTGGATTATTTCTAATAGCTTTTTAGTAGAATCTCTGGGGTTCTCTAAGTATACCATCATAAAATCAGCAAAGAGTGATAAATTGGTTTCCTCATTACCTACTCTAATTCCTTTAATCTCTTTCTCAACTCTTATTGCCAAAACTAACATTTCTAATACAATATTGAAAAGTAATGGTGATAGTGGGCAACCTTGTTTTTACTCCTGATCTTATTAGGAATTGTTCCACTTTATCCCCATTACATATGATGCTTACTGATGGTTTTAAATAGATGCTACTGATTATTTTGAGGAAAAGTACATTTATTTCTATGCTCTCAAGTGAATGGATGTTGGATTTCATCAAATGCTTTTTTCTGCATCTATTGAGATGATCATATAGTTTTTGTTAATTTTTTTTCAAGATATTGCAGAGGCATTTAATTAAAAACAAAATGAAAAGATCTGCTTAGAGCTTTTAGAGAGGTCAAAGCCACCCTATTACAGAAAAAGAGATCTATATTTAGTGACATTTTTAGTAACATGGGATAGAAATAGATTTCAGGGCCCTAAGAACAGTCTGGTGATCTGAAGTAAAGGCAGCTGTGTATTTCCCCATGGCCAGCCAGATGTGAAACATCACCAAGTCCTTTATGTTGCAGAAAATTTCTAAGTCTGCCACTTCCTCATTCAGGGATTAGATGAGCGAGAGATGTCATCCATAGACTCTAATTCATGATTAGATGCAGTTTGTAGCACAGAAAGTGGTACAAAGAGTTAAGATATAGGCTTTTAAGGAGAGAAAAGCTCCCAAATAAATTGCTAAAAATCCCAGTACAAAAATGTCATCCATTATTCCAGCTTACCAGTCAACATGGAGGTGAACTTTACCCTTTATGGTGACTTTTGACCCCTGAATAAGGTTTCCTGAAGTTATTTTAAAAGTGCCAACTGTCTATTCCCCTGTAGGCACAGGGTTATACTTTTTTTTCTCTTTGTGCTTTTGGCACAACCCCTGTCAAACCAGCCACCTGAGGAGGGCATTGAACTAAGTGGAGCTGCTTGCTTCTTATGATCCCTGGACTGAGTCACTTCTGCATTCTGGGGGGCCACCAATGGCTTTCAGCTGTGGCTGCCTTCTTCATCAGCATGAAGGGGAATTGCCAGAGAGAAGATGGGGTCTTGCCACCTAATGTAGAGAAGGATTTCAAGACCCAATTCATCCATTAGCAGCTGCATAACATCATCACATTTCCCATGAAGTTTCAAGGCAGCCAGGTCATCTTTTGGTGTCCACTGTAAGTTTACTATGTACAGTTTAGGGCCATGGCTAGGGGGTTTAGTCATATACCAGAAACATGGATACTTCTTCAGCACCTTTAAGCTGGATCCCAAACACAGAATTGTGTCTGCTTTGCTTGCTGCCTAGGTTGCTACTTCCCAGTTTAGAGGCTGCCCCCAAATTTCCATTCAGAGCAGCTCAGGCTGCCAACTGACTGCTGCCACATCTGCTCTAATTTGGTTATTAATATAGTCAATTATACCAATAGTTTTCCTAATATTGAACCAGCCTTGCATTCATGGTTTAAATCCTACTTGATCATGGTGTATTATCCTGAGGATGATTTTCTGTAGTCTTTTTGCTAATATCTTATTTAAGATTTTAGCATCAATATTCATTAGGGAGATTGGTCTTTAATTTTCTTTCTCTGTTTTCAACCTACCTGGTTTAGGTATCACTAACATATCTGTGTCATAAAATGAATTTGGTAGGACTCCTTCATTCCCTATTTTTTCAAATAATTTATATAGCACTGGGGCTAATTGTTCTTTAAATGTTTGGTAGAATTCACAAGTAAATCCATCTGATCAAGGGGATTTTTTCTTAGGGAGTTGATTAATAGCTTGTTCTATTTCTTTTTTTCTGAAATGGGACTATGTAAGCAATTTACTTACTCCTCTGTTAATCTGGGTAATCTATATTTTTGGAGGTAGTCATCCATTTTACTTAGGTTATTAAATTTGTTGGCATAAAGTTGGGCAAATTAGCTCATTATTTCTCTAATTTCTTCTTCATTGTGGAAAGTTCTCCCTTTTCATTTTTAAGACTATTTGATTTTCCTCTTTCCTTTTTCTAATCAGATTTACCAAAGATTTATCTATTTTGTTTTTTTCATAAAACCAATTCTTAGTTTTATTTATTAATTCATTAGTTTTTTTTTTCTTTCAATATTATTATTTTCTCCTTTTAATTTTAGAATTTCAAGTTTAGTATTTGGGGATTTTTAATTTGGTCTTTTTTCTAGCTTTTTAAGTTGCAAACCCAATTCATTGATCTTCTCTTTCTCTATTTTATTCAAGTAAGCCTCTACAGATATAAAATTTCCCCTTCTTACCACTTTGGCTGCATCCCACAAATTTTGGTATTGATATCTTATCATAGTCATTATTTTGAGTGAAATTAATTTGCTGTTTCACCCTATCATTCTTTAAGATGAGATTATTTAGTTTCCAATTACTTTTTGATCTATTTACCCCTAACTTTTTGTTGTAGTTTTTATTGCATCATGGTCTGAAAGAAAGTACTTACTATTTCTGCCTTCCTGCATTTAATCATGTAAGTCTTACCAGGCTTTTCTCAGATCTTCAAGACACTTTCAAGCCAATCCCATATATAGAGTATACTTAGGACAATCACTTAATTTCAGGCCTTCATCACTTTTTGCCTGTATTGTTGCAATAATCCCCTAGTTGTTCTTTTTGCTTCTACTCTATCTACTCAACAATCCATCCTCTTAAAACTGCTAACAAGATATTTCAAAAGTACAGATTTAAACATGTCATTCCCTTTTTCCATAAACTCCTTGTCACTTTTAGGATTAAATATAGATTTTTCTGTTTGGTTTTAAAGCCATCTATATACTGGTTCCAAACTTTTTTGTTGGTTTGAATATATACATGGCTTCCTTTCACATACTATAGTTCAGCTGACCTGGCTTTCTTTCTGCTCTTCACATAAAGCATTCCATCTTCTCCTGGATGAATTTGCATAAGTCTTCTTAGGAGAACAGAGTTGCTTCTCATCTTTCTCTTTCAGAAGCCTAATTTCTTTTAAAATAGAGTGTAATTGCTGCTTCCTACATAATGATGTTTCAACTCTTAGTGCTCCAGAATTTTACTGGGTAGACAGAATTAATATGGCAGAGTAAAGGCAGGAACTTGCCCAACCTTTCCCTCAAAGTGCTCCAAATTTCTTTAAATAATGACTCTAGATAAATTTTAGAGCATCAGAGCACCTTAGGACATTTTCCAGTCCAAGACAATTTAGAAGCTCAGCAGAAAATGTCTGTAATACCAGAATGGGAATTTTTCATATAATTCCAGTGCAGGGTACACCAGTATAGCCCCAGACCCAATCTCAGCCCAGATTGATCTCTGAATCAATGACAGTATCAGTGGCTTCCAGAACTGTCAACAACAGATATCAAAGAAGACCTGGAAGATAAGCAAAAAAGTCTGTAGAACTAGAGTGGGAGCCCAGTGTTCAAAATTGGATTTAGGCCATGAAAGAGGCCAAAAGGGATTTTGAAAATCAATAGCAATAAAGGAAAAGTTAGGAAAAGAATTGATGGTCTTGTAAAAGGGAATTGCAAAAAGCTAATCAGGAAAAGAATGTCTCAAAAAAGCAAAACTGGCCAATTGGGAAAGGATGTACAAAAGCTCACTAAGGAAAATGATTCCTTAAGAAAAGAATTGAGCAAATGGAAACTAATGACATTATGAGAAGTTAAGATATAATAAAGCAAAAACAGAAAAAAAATGAAAAATAGAAAAAAATGTGAAATATCTCATTGGGAAAACAACTGACCTGGAAAATAGATCCAGGAGAGATAATTTAAAAATTATTGGTCTACCTTCTGAAAATCATGATCAATAAAAGAACCTAAACAACATCTTTCAAGAAATTATCAAGGAAAACTATCCTGATATTCAAGAAAAAGAGGATAACATAGAAATTGAAAAAAAGATCATCTCCTAAAAGAGATCCTAAAATGAAAACTATATATAATATTTAAAACTAAAAAGTTAAACAATTAACTATTGTCACAAAGTAAACTATATTATAAGCAAAATTTAAATCTAGATCTGTTAACCCCAAATATAGAATTCTAGATTTTGAGGTATATTACTTTTTTAGAGTAATTAGTCTTATTTCTATAATAATAATAGCATTTATATATTGCTTTTAGAGATGCAAAGAGTTTTTTCTATTTTTTCTCATTTGTTCCACAACAAATACATTTAATTGGTACCACTCTATTCCCAAAATAAAGAAAAGGAAACTGAGGTTGAGAGATATTAATAACATCTAGGATAATACCGCTATTATATTTTATATAAGGTAGAATATTAATACTGAGTCCAAAGCCTATATTCTCTTTATGTGTCACTATCTGTATGCCTAACATTCTTTTGATGTCCTCTTGATATCAAAAGCATTGAGGAACCCTGGCTCAGCCAATGCTAACCAAGGGAAAGAAAAAAAGTAGGAAATATGGAAGGAAAAAAATGACAGATTGAAGGATTTATTGAGTGACTATACTATGTATACTATGCTATGCTCTTTACTATTGTAAATTTAAAAAAAAATTCCAATTTCATGGAAGAACAAAATTAAATATTCATTAAGGTTTTGGGGGGGTTCCATTGAAAAAATAAGGAATTTTATATGTGTTATACATGGGAAGGTATGAAAAACATATTTCCATATTAGTCATGTTGTGAAGAAAAAAAGGTCAAAATGTATACACTCAAACACAAAGCAAAAAATAGTATGTTTTGACCTGCACTCATATGCATTTAGACAATATTACTTCTTTCTCTAGAAATAGATAGCAATTTTCATTATAAATCCTTTGAAATTGTAGTAAATCATTGTATTCTGAGAGTAGATCACAATTGATCATCAAATAAAGTTATTACTGTGCAATATTCTCCTGGATCTATCATCATCAGTTCAAGTAATTTCAGATTTGTTGGAAAGGATCCTGACATTTCTTATTTAGCCATCCCCCAGTTAATGGGTATCCCTTCAATTTCCAATTCTTTGCCATCACAAAAAAGAGCTGTCATGAATATTTTTTTCTAACTGTAGGTCTTTTTCTTTTTCCTTTTTTTTTGTCATTAGATATGGGCCTAGTAGTGGCATTGGTGGGTCAATGGGTAGGCTTGGTTTTATAGATCTTTAGGCACAATTATAAATTGTTTTCCAGAATAATTAGATCAAATCATAACTCCACCAATAGGGTTAATTCTTGCACATTCCCGCCAACATTTTTTTTTTTCTGTCATATAAGGCTACGCTATATGTGTGAAATGGTGCTTCAGAGTTGTTTTAATTTCCATTTTTCTAATGAATAGTAACAGAACATTTTTTATATAAATATAAATAGCTTTGAATTATTTTTCTAAAAATTACTCCTAACCTTTGACCATTTATAAATTGGGGAGTGACTTGTATTCTTATAAATTTGACTAATTTTTCTATATATTTGAGAAATGAAGGATATATCAGAAAAACTTACTATTAAAAAAATCCATAAAAAAAAGTCAGATGAAGGTGATCTAGCTGTACCTGATCTAAAGCTATATTATAAAGAAGCAGTCACCAAAACCATTTGGTATTGGCTAAGAAATAGTCGATCAATGGAACAGATTAGTACACAGGACAAAATAGGGCATAACTATAGCAATCTAGTGTTTGACAAAGCCAAAGATACCAAAATTTGGGATAAGAATTCATTATTTGAAAAAAAACTCTTGGGAAAACTGGAAATTAGTATGGCAGAAACTAGATATGGACCCACACTTAACACCATATACCAAGATAAGAACAAAATGGGTCCATGATTTAGGCATAAAGAATGAGATCATAAATAGATTAGAGGAACAGAGGATAGTTTACCTCTCAGACCTGTGGAGGAGGAAGGAATTTATTACCAAAGGAGAACTAGAGATAATTATTGATCACAAAATAGAAGATTTTGATTACATAAAATTAAAAAAAAACTTTTGTACAAAGAAAACTAATGCAAACAAAATGAGAAGGGAAGTAACAAATTGGGAAAATATTTTTACAGTTAAAGGTTCTGATAAAGGCCTCATTTCCAAAATATATAAAGAACTAATTCTAATTTATAAGAAGTCAAACCATTCTCCAATTGATAAATGGTCAAAGAATATGAATAGACAATTTTCAGAGGATGAAATTGAAACTATTTCCACTCATTTGAAAGAGTATTCCAAATTACTATTGATCAGAGAAATGCAAATTAAGACAACTCTGAGATACCATTACACACCTGTCAGATTGGGTAAGATGACAGGAACTAATAATGATGAATGTTGGAGGGGATGTGGGAAAACTGGGACACTGATACATTGTTGGTGGAGTTGTGAAAGAATCCAGCCATTCTGGAGAGTAATTTGGAACTATGCCCAACAAGTTATCAAACTGTGCATACCCTTTGATCCAGCAGTGCTACTATGAGGCTTATATCCCAAGGAAATACTAAAGAAGGGAAAGAGACCTGTATGTGCCAAAATGTTTGTGGCAGCTCTTTTTGTAGTGGCTAGAAACTGGAAAATGAATGGATGTTCATCATCTGGAGAGTGGTTAGGTAAATTATGGTATATTAATGTTATGGAATATTATTGCTCTGTAAGAAATGACCAGCAGGATGAATACAGAGAGGTTTTGAGAGACTTGCATGAACTGATGCTGAGTGAAATGAGCAGAACCAGGAGATCACTATATACTTCAACAACAACACTGTATGAAGATATATTCTGATTGAAGTGGATATCTTCAACATAAAGAAGATCCAATTCAATTCCAGTTGATCAATGATGGACAGAAACAGCTACATCCAGAGAAAGAACACTGGGAATTGAATGTAAACTGTTTGCACTACTGTCTTTCTACCCAGGTTACTTATACCTTCGGAATCCAATTCTTACCACAAGAAAATTGGATTTACACACATATATTATCTAACTTAAAATGTAACACATTTAATATGTATGGGATTGCCTGATAAATAGGGGAGGGAATAGAGGGAGAGAGGGGAAAACTGGAAAAATGAATACAAGGGATAATGTAAAAAAAATTACTCGTGCATATGTACTGTCAAAAAATAATTATAAAATTGATTTAAAAAATAAAAATAATAAATAAATAAATAAAATTTTGGTAGAATTCACATGTTAAAAAAATAAAAATAAAAAATAAAAAATCCTCAGTTTTCTATCTTCCTTCTAATTTTGCATTCATTGGTTTAGTTTCTTAAAGATCTATTTAATTTTATGTAATCAAAATTATTAATTTTAACATTCTGGAATGTTCTTTATCCTTTGTTAGGTCAAAGATTCTTTATTCATATATCTCACAGGTAACATAGTCCATCCTCTCTAAATTTGCTTGTCACATCATTGTTAATTTCTAAATCACTTGTTCATTTTGACCTTAACTTGGTAGAAGATATGAGATATTTGTCTTTGCATAGTTTTTGCCAAACTTTTCAGTTTTCTCAGATAATTTTGTCAAATTGTGAGTTTTTGTTGCCAAATTTTGGTTCTTTGGATTTATAAAACACTAGATACTAGCCATCTATTACATATCTAATCTTTTCCACTGATATATGCACAGTTTTAGAGCCCTTAGGGAATAATTTCAAATTGCTCTCCAGTATAGTTGAATCATTTAACAACTCCAAAATAATGCTATAAGATCTATGTCCCAAGGAAACCAAAGAAAAATTAAAAATATTGACACAGAATTGGAAACCAAGAGGATACCAATCAATTGGGTAATGGCTGAAAAATTATGTTATATGATTTTGATGAATTATTATTATAATATAAGAAATGATGAAGTTATTATTTCTGAAAAATCTGGAAAGGTTTATATGATCTGATGAAAGTGAGGTGAGTAAAACCAGAAATGCAATGTACACAGAACTGGCAATATTATAATAATAATCAACTTTAAAAGACAGATATTTTGATCAATAAAATGATACAAGATAACTGAAAAAAAACTCATAATGAAAAATGCTACCCAATTCCACATGGACTCTGAGTAAAAATTGAAATCTATTTTTTCTCTTTTTATTTTTGTTACTCTTTTTGCAATATGATTAATATAGAAATATGTGCAACTTCGTATTTATTTATGTATACATCAATTTTCTTACCTTCTCAATGGTTGTAGTAGGAGGAAAAGAGTGAGAGAAAATTTGGAATTGAATATAACAATTCCAAAAAGAATCTAAGAATATGAGACTCAAACTTATACTTTCTAGATTATTAGAAAGCTAAATCTCCCAGATCACCTATTAATGCACAAATCATTTCCCTAAAACTTTTTCACTAGGAAAAAGCCACTGAGAGTAAAGCTCATGAAAATTTTAAATTGAATGTTGATTTCTCCCAGATTCTACTAATAGTCCATTAATATCTGGGAAATTTCAAGATGTAGGTCACATAAAGCATTTGTATATTTGAGTTCTTAAATTTATGAAATAGAATTTCATCTATATTTATGAGGATAATTTGTATCAGTTTATAATTACCCAGTGTAGAATTCAGTCAACATTCAGTAAAAAGTTGAATATCAAGAAGAAAAGGAAACAACATCCATTTTAAAAATCTATTCATTATCATGACTTACTCTAAGCAGTTTTGAAAAGGTAATTTCATTTCCATAGCTTAATACAACTCTGAAGTCTCCCAGTTCTATCTCTTCCCACAAACTGTAATACTACAGTCAAATAAATAACGTAATTGAGCTGTATGCATAGGAAAGCAGCAACTCCTGCCAACAGTTCCAATGACAGCAGAAGCTTTTATCCCAACATAAGCATTCTTGTAGATAGCTTATTAAAAAAAAGTATCCCAGACTTCCCTAAAAATTTTCTAAACTGGTTTTTTTATCCTATGGCCAGATAGCCGAATCTTTGACATGAGGGTAAAAAGTCCTTGATGCTGATGTCAAATAAGTATAGTTCAGGAGTGTGCGGATTTTTATCACCATGGTGCTTTTTCTTTTCTGTTTCGTGTGTGTGTGTGTGTGTGTGTGTGTGTGTGTGTGTGTGTGTGTGTGTGTGTGTGTTTATGTACATGCAAATTTTGGGAAAAATTATGTATACTGTTCTAACTTTATGCTTCTTGACATAATAGGCACATGATGTATGAAATAATGACTGTTAAAAACAAAAACAAAAACAAAAACAAAAACAAACAAACAACTGTGTCCATACCCTTTGATCCAGCAGTGTTATTACTGGGCTTATATCCCAAAGAGATCTTAAAGAATGCAAATGGACCTGTATGTGCCAAAATGTTTGTAGCAGCCCTCTTTGTAGTGGCCAAAAACTGGAAACTGAGTGGATGCCCATCAATTTGAGAATAGCTGAATAAATTGTGGTATATGAATGTTATTTAATCTTATTGTTATGTAAGAAATGACCAGTAGAAGGATTTCAGAAAGGCCTGGAGAGACTTACATGAACTGATGATGAGTGAAATGAGCAGGACCAGGAGATCATTATATACTTCAACAACAATACCATATGATGATCAATTCTGATGGACGTGGCTCTCTTCAACAATGAGATGAACCAAATCAGTCCCATATGTTCAATAATGAATAGAACCAGCTATACGCAGTAAAAAAAAAAAAAAAAAAAAAAAAAAACAAAAAAAAAAAAACTCTGGGAAATGAATGTGAACCACTATATAGCATTTCCAATCCCTTTGTTTTTGTCCACATACATTTTTGATTTCCTTCACAGGCTAATTGTACATTATTTCAAAGGCTGAGTCTTCTTGTGAAGCAAAATAACTGTATGGATATGTATAAATATATTGTATTTAATGTATATTTTAACATATTTAACATATAATTGTCTACCTGCCATCTGGGGAGAGGGAAAAGGAGGGGGAAATTGGAACAAAAGGTTTTGGGATTGTCAATGCTGAAAAATTACCCATGCATTTATCTTGTAAATAAAAAGTTATATTAAAAAAAACCTGACAGTTGTATAACCAAAAACATCTCTTAATCACTTCCTTTTTTTTTTTTTAGTTCTCTCTGTCAGAAATTGTGGCACTTTGGTAGAGACAATCTCTGATATACTGAGAAAGTAAATACAATTTTAAAAAGGTATAACAGTATCTCAATAATTCAGTAAGGTTTATGGCAATGTGTAAAGGACACAGTATTAGGAGGCAAGAGACTAAAGTTCTAATCCTGGCTTGTCAATAGTTGTCATTTTTAAAAAAAATAATGACTTTAATAATATTTTGAATTGTTTTCCCTTCAAAAAATACCACCCTCCTCTTGTGTGATAGAAAATCTTCTAATAATAAAGACAAATTAAGCAAAATAAACCACTACATTTTCCAGTAAATAACAATGCATGTGTCATTCCACACTTATAGGCCACTGGAAGGAGTATAGTACATTTTACCATAAGTCCTATGAAAGAGAACTCATTACCCCAAACACTGTCCATTAATGTTTTCTTTATATTTAGTATAGTAATTATTTAAATTCCTTGATTTTGTTGTATGTGTTTATATCAATTCATGAGAAACTTTTCAAATTCTTTACATTCCTGTTTCTTAAGATGCAAAACCACATAATAGTATATTTTATTCATCTTTCATAATTTGGTATCATTCCCTAATTGATAAATATTTCTTTTTGAGATTTTTGCTGGTTCAAAAAATGTTGCTATAAATATTTTGGTTTGTATGGGAATTTTTACATCTGTCTTTGATCTCCATGAGCCCAATACAAAGTAGGGATACATCTGGGTCAAATGGTATGTACAAAGTGAGCATTCAATTATAGGTTCAAATTGTTTTCCTAACTGGTTAAGCAATTCACAGCCCCAACAACAAGGCAACAAGGAGGCATTTTATAGATTCATAGCAGAATGTTCTAAAATGTTTATTCTTCCATTTTTTCCCTAAAATCTTGATATCTTTCTTTGTAATTTTGGGAGGTCTTTTTATGCTTTTGACCAATTTATTCTCTATTATGATATACTACTTGTAATAATATTCCAATTTTTCTCTTCACCTGGAATTGCAGCCTGAGGTGTTTTTAATCCATTGTATTTATTGCACTTTTGATTTTCTCATATTTGCTGATATCTTCAGATTTCTCATAACAATGGCATATAAAGCTTTTTAGCATATCTCACACAAGCAAACAAGCAAGCAAGCAACTTTTATCTTGTTCTTTCTTCTTCATTTCTTTTGCATCTGCAGTTTTTGGGATTACTATACAATTGCTTCATCAACCCAAAGACTGGGCTGAGAATGATGAGATGCTAATAGCCATACATATAAATCCTGGCCATTAGTATAAAGTGGGTTTCTACCAGAAATCCTGCCTAGAAAAACAATTTCTTGATTTTTCTTCTTTGTAAAACTCTAGATTGGGCAAATAGGTGTTGATAGCCATTGAATGACACTGTGTTTAGAATGGATAGGTGCAAGATGGATGCTAAGATAAGGAGGGCATCATGGTTGTCTATTAATCTATTAAGGATCAGGTACCAAGACAGATGCTAAGTGACCATGGCTACTGAAATCTTCAGATGTAGACCTCTTCATCAAAGCAGGAGTCAAAATGATTAGGGTCTTTTTTTATCCTTTTACTTATTACTTTCATATTCATAATTTTCATCCCTCTTTTGTGATTGTTAGCTTGTGTTTATTTTGATCAGATAAATTTTCATCTCTTATTTACATATATATTTAAAAATTTTACTGCTGGTTTTTATATTTAACAGATCAGGTGTTTATGCCTATAATTCCTCTTTGTCCATCTTAATTGAGATGTCATTTCTATAAAAAAAAAAAGTGTAATCAACATAATACATACAAATGATGGAATGGTACATCTAATTTTCCATATCTCTAGAAAAGAAGATATTCCCTCATTTTATATTTGGAATTATAAGAAATCAATATATTTTATCAATATTCAGGTCCATTTAAAAATGTCATTTGGACTTATGTAGATTGTTGTTCTTATTTCATTCTGAATAAGCTCATTTATCAATCATTAAGTTCTTCATATTTATATTTTCTTATATAAGAATATTTCATCACATATATCAACATTTGTTCAATCATTCTCTAATTAATGGGCACCCCCTTTATATAAACACACACATGTATATGCAGATATAGATTTAGATTCTATTTATTTACTTTGATCATCATTATAAAAACTCAGAAATTACCTTTATTCCATGAGAAACCTCTTGTAACAAAACAAAACAATTATGTAAACTAATAATACAGTAACTCCAAGTGAAACCATCTCCAACATTTCACATCTGTTGCACATCTCAAAATTCTCTAATTCTTTTACTAATTAGAAGTTGTTTTTCTATCACTTTAAACCCTGTCTTAATTTGAAAAAAAGCAGGAAAAAAATCTTTGTAAGAAACATATAATCAAGCAAAATGAATTCCTTCACTTGGCCCTATGCACACACTCATACACACATGTATATGTCTGATTCATTCAGAAATCTAAATTTGTCACTGGAAGGATTTAAAAGTATTGTTTATCAGGAAGCCATTGAAATCATGAATTGTCATTGTACTGATGTAGTTCTTACAATTTTCAAAGTTGTTTTTCTTTACAATACTGTTAATGTATAAATTACTCTAGTTTTCTTATTCATGCTTTAATTTATACACATTTTTAAAAGTTTTATAATTTTGATATTAAATTACAAATTTTTCTTGTTCTACTTTACTCACCTCAGGTCGCAGTCACATCTCATGAAATCTCTTTGAAATCATCTGTTTCCTGCATGTACATGTACCATTTTTTTCAATCATTGCTCAATTATGGAATTCCACTTAGTTTTGATTTCCCCTCCCTCTAAAAATGTCTTTTATAAATATTTTTTCTCTAAATGGAACATTTACCTATTTCTTTGATCACTTTTGAGGGTAAATCTACTGGTGAGTCAAAGGCATTCAATGTTTAGTAACTTCATGTATATAATTCCAAATTGCTTTCCTGAGTGGTTGTGCCTATTAAAAATGCACATATTTTCCCTTACCTCCAATAACATTAATTATTTCATTTATGGCATCTTTTCTAAGAGAATGAGTAGGGAAGGAGGATTCTGGGAAGGTAGCAGAATAGGTTGACAAATTTCAAGCTCTCAAAATTTTCCCCACAAACATAGCAAATTTGTTTCTCAGGATGAACATAGACTGCTGAAAAATGAAGAAGACTTGAAGTAGAACAGGGATCTTCCATATATAACCCCAGAAGGTCTGAAGAAAGTCCTCTGGCCAGATATTAATCCTTATGAAGTGCAAACACCTGTGCACTAGAACAACAGAAACCTCAAGTAGGGAGCCTTGGGGCTATGTTGGATTTGGCTGGAACTTCTGCAGGAACCACAGAAACTTTAACCTCATGGATGGTGTGGAGAGTCAGGTCTGACTCTGGGAAAACTGAGTGAGTCTTGACTGACTAGGAATGCAGGGCCATCTGGGGTGCAGAGATGGAGCCCTGGGCAAGACAGAACTAGAACATTATGTGAGGTACAAGGATGTTATTGACTGCATGAACTTGTTGGAAGGTAGAGCTCTTGGTTTGGAATTCCAGATCAGAAAGGAGAGGTCAAGTGAAGCTAGAAGCATCATTCCACTACTCCATGATTAGAGCTGCTTACTCTAATACCCCTTTTAAAAAATGAACCAGGAAAAAAGACACAACTCCACTATAGAAACTAACTATGGGAACAGGGAAGATTGGATTTCATCTTCAGTGCAGGACACTGAAGTACAAAAAATGCTTCTATCCCAAAAAGTAAGATGAAATTGATGAGGTTTAGATTTTAGGGAACCAAAATGAAATTAGGGTTTCTGGTGGCCAGAGAGTTACATAAGGTCTACTGGCAGCTTCTGAGTTCCAGAAACCAGATGGAAAAGTTTGGCTCCCCTGCAACCCCTTGGGATGTAGTGCTACAGTAGGGAGTTTTGGGGACTCCATTCTGGCGGCACAAAGGTTCTTTGTAAAGGAATTTACAGACCTGAAAACCTAGATAGATAAAAAAAAATATTTATTATGGGGACTGGAAGCATAAAGTCTGGTTAGGGAAATAGGTGAGGATAAAGAGAGGATGGCACTGGAAAAGAATATTATTCCAATGGGTAGATTCATGGAAAATGGAGTTTTGCATTGAGAATGCAGTTCTCAGTGGGCAGAACGTCCTGGTAGCTGTGTAAGCCACCAAGGTCCATCTGCAAAGACCTTAGTTGATGGAAGCTCATTATATTGCTTGTCTTGGTGGGGGTTGGGAAACCTAAGCAGATCATCCGAATAGGGGCTAGGACAACTAGAGCAGATCAGAACCCATGGGGGCTGAGAGAACCCAAGTTGGCTGAGATCCAGTGGGGGCTGGGATGAGCCAGATTTCCTTTTGGAATTCAAAGGGGTGCTTTTGACCAGGATTTGTGAATCAAAGGCTCTGGCTTCCTGGACTGTAGTGCCTCAGCCAGGAGGGGCTGGAAATCTTAAAGGAATCACTGATCAATCTGAAAAGGATCACAAATCAATAGGAAAAACAGTTTCTTAGAGGGAGGAAAACCCTCTTCAAAATGACTCCCTGCCCAAAAAGAAATTATAGAAGATCAAATGAGAGATATTGAGGGAAAATTTTAAAAAAATAATAAAGCAATCCAAGTAAAACAAGATTATAAAAAAAAAGTTAACCAACTAGAAAAAAAATACAGTCTCAAAGATGAAAATACCTTTTTGAAAATTAGATTTGCACAAGGGAAAGCCAGTGAAGCTATGAGAGTCCAAGAAATAACAAAACAGATTCTAAAAAATGAAAAAAAATGGAGCAGAATATGAAACATCTTATGAGAAAAATGACAGATTCAGAGAACAGATCAAGAAAAAAAAATGAGAATAATTGGACTGTCTGAAAGTTATGACCAAAAAAAGAACCTTGACACTATAATACAAGGAATAATTCAAGAAAATTTTCCTGAAGTGACAGAACATGAAGGGGAAAATAGAAACGGAAAGAAAAAAAAAACACACTGATCATCATCTCAAAGAGATCCTTTATGGAAAATACATGGGAATATTATTGTCAAATTTCAAAACCCCCAGATCAAGGAAAGAAATAAGGAAAAAAAAATCAAATGCACTTGAGCTACAATTAAAATTGTACAGGGCCCATTAGTAGTCACAATAAAAGACTGCAAGTCCTGGAATTTTATCTATGGACAATCAAAAGAACTAGGCTTATAGCCAAAAATATCATATTAGAAATGAACTTGGAGATTTTAGGACTTTCTATCAGCCTAACCTGAACTTAATAGAAAATTTCACATATAAGATCAAATATTCAAAGATCAATTTCAAGGAATTCAACATAGACAAATTGTTATTTTTTTAGGTAGAAAAAAAAAAATATATATATATATATAATTTGTTAAAGATTGACAGCAACAATAGGGTTGCTCACAAAAAAGGATTGGGGCAGAGTTAAGGCAAAAGTAATAATTATATTATATGAATGAATGAGGTACAGAAGAAAAATAGACATAAAGTCATTAGAGTGGGGAAAAGAGCATCTAAATCTGAAAACCTACTCACATCAGGAATGGATTGAATAAACAACACAACATGTGTACCCTGAACAGTATAGCACCATCCGTAATCTATAAAGAAATAAGGGTAGAGGGATGGGTGGACAGGAAAAAGACAAGGAAGGGATCCACAAAAAGTATGGGGAAGTTAAGTAATAAAAAGGCAAGTTAAGAAGCATAATTAAATCAAAGAGTCAGTAGGGATAGGAAAGATATATCTGTGTGTGTGTGTAGTGTGTATATATACATATATATATATATATATGTATATATATATATATATATATATATATATATATATATATATATATATATATATATATATATATATATATATATATGTATATATATGTATATATATATATCATGTTCCATGATTTTCTGTCCTTTATATTTGCAGCTGCTGTCTTATGTCATCTTGATTTTAATTCCATATATGTGTATATATATATATATATATATATATATATATATATATATATATATATATATATATATATATATATATATGTTTCTTTTTGGACACTGTAATATTTTTTGCTTTATTTGATGGCTCTGAAATTTGACCATAAAGTTCCTTGAAGTCTCTATTTTGGGATCACTTTTCTGAAGTGTTCAGTAGCTTTTACAATGTATATTTTGCCTTCTGGTTCCTAAATAACAGAACAGTAATTTTTAAATAATTTCTTGAAAGATGTTGTCCAAGTCCTCCTTTCAATTATGGCCTTCAGATAGTCTAGTGATTCTGACTTTGTCCTTCTTGCATCTATTTTCAAATTCAGTTGTTTTACCCATGAAGTATTTTATATTTTCTCCCTATTTTACATTTTCTTGGATTTCTTCTATCATATATATCATATATCAAAAATTTAAAAAGAGAATTAAATTTCTCTAATTGATAGTAATTTAGAGCATTATTTTTTCATATGACCCTATGTAGCTTTGATATCTGGCACCACTTCATACTCTTTGATGATTTTTAAATTGGGGAATTGCTTTCATTTTTATGAATTTGATCCAGCTCCCTTTATATTTGAGAATTCAAGCCTTTATAAAAGAAAATTGCTTAGGGGATATTTATTATCGTCTATTCCTCTTATCAAAATGTAGTTTCCAAATGTCTATTTTAATTAAGTCTATTTTTGTTTTTGATTTGTTTGAGATCTTTGGATTGCAAATATCTTATAAAAAGGTGAATAGTTTAAACATGTTATTTATGTTTGCCAGAAGGATTCCTGTTTTGTCCCAAGTCTTCTTAATTTTTCACCAATCTATCTTCACCCTGAGGTACAAATTGGTTCTATTTTTGGGGAAAATCTGGGGAGCTTGAAATTTACTGACTTACTCTGTCATCTGCCCAGAATCCTCTGATGTAAGAGAATTGTGCAAAAAAAGTGTAAACTGCTTTGAAAACTGCTAAAAAATTGGAGTTGTCCAATGGAAAAGGAAAACAAAAATTCACTAAAAAAATGACTATTTTAAAAACTAAAATTAGCCAAATGGAAAAGAAAACACAAAAATTAATTGAGGAAAACAACAGCTTAAATTTTAGAATTGGGCAAGTGGAAGTTAATGACTCTATGAGACATCAAGAATCAATAGAAGAAATCCAAGAAAATGTAAAATAGGGAGAAAATATAAAATACTTCATGTATCATTCAAAAATTGTATCACTAGTAGTACAGCTGGAAGGAATATACACAGACAAAGAGTATGACTATAAAGTCAATTTGAGGGAATAACATAAAAAAAAAAAAAAACAAGGGATGAGAAAGAAGAGTATACTGGGTGCAAAATGAAGAGAGAAGTAGTAGAACAGTGTATATTATTTCACATATAGAGGTACAAAATAACTTTTATAGAGGAGAGGAAGTAGAGGAAAAGTGATGACCATTGCTTGAACCTGACTGTCATCAATATTAGTTCAAACAGGTAATGAAATACATAATTAGTTAAACATAAAATATATCTTAGCTAAAACACTCATATAATCACCTCCTTGATTCAAACCTTGGTCTTCTAGACTATTGTAGTAGCCCTTAACTGGACTCTGGTATCCAGTTTCTCCCCCTCCAATCTAACCTCTATATAGCTGCTAAAATAATCTTAAAGCACATCTTAACATATCATTTTCTTGATCAAGAACCCTCAATAGTTCCCTATTTCCACTAGAATAAAATTTAATCTATTATTTGACAGATAAAACTCTTTGCAATAGCCTGTCTTTTCAGAGATAATTCATGTAATTTCCTTTCATTTAGTCTGTTTTTTATTTCAACTGGCTTAGTTGCTATTCTCTGAACTAAAATTCAAATTTCCTCTCTATGTACCTTTAGAGAAGCCAATGTCAGATGTCAGAGAGTTTACAAGGAGAGATCATTTCTCTAAGGACAGTGCAGCATTCTAAGTTATGAGTCTGGTTTATTAATCCTCATTCTATTTATTTGTTTCAGGTTTCAGTATTAGTTACTAGGAGCTTGGCTTTCTTCAAGGAAGTTATATGTTCTCCATTGCTAGTTATTTTTTTAGGAATGTCTCCTGATGTCATGATTTCTTTCTCCAAAATGCATTTATTGCCCATGGATGGTCTAACATTTCTTTCTGTTAGAGTAGAGCACACCCCTCTACTGCTACCTTCATTTGTGCCTTGGTACATGAATTCTCTGTTCTTTTATTAATGTTTTTAAGGCCACTTAGATAGCCCAGAACTACTGTATTGTGTGTCCAATTCTATCTATTCAGAAGACTCTATCTCTCCTCTACTATCACTTATTCATCACTGAAATGACCAACATATTTATTCAGCTCAATATTTTTACTTATATTTGAGATCCCTACTGACCTATTGTCTATTGTCACATGGACTGTAGGATTATTTTTTCATCTTCTTATTTATTCTATGCTCATTTTGGGGGGTGCCATTTATTAATGCCTAACAGATATTGGCAAAAAGGTCAAAATTAAAGCCCAATCAGCCTTTTTTTTCTTTTTTAGTTGTCACTTTCTGAAGCTGTCTCATTTGGAAAAAGCATGGGGGTTGAAGTCATGTTTTCCAAGGTGTGAAGGATAGATTCCAATGGCTTTCATTTAGTGAATAACCCACCAAGTCTTCTTATTATCTTCTTAACCAAGTAGTAGTAGCTCAGCTTCCTTTACACTGAATATTTGGAATTTATCATGTTCCCTCAGTTGCAGTTCTTTCTCCCTGTTAACCTTAGTGCTACAGATAAGAGACAGCAGCTAGTTCACTTGAGCTTGGAAGTCTGCCCTCCCTAACACATTGGATGTTCCTGCTGTTGTCACCAAAAGGGCTCTTCTTGGCTCCCATAATTATGCACATCTGCTGAGATGGCATGATTCACAAAGTTATAAGTAATATTCACTAAGCTTCAAGAGAGGGGCAATTAGGGATTGGTAGTCTTTCTCAAGGTGCCCTAGCTCTGGTTCACCTTGAAACTCAAAAGGACCAAAGAGTATTAAGGGATGAATCTTCATGATAATATAGTCCAGTTCTCCCATATTGAACATAAAGTAACTATAAAACATGGAATTTAGACCATTTTATACCGTAAAAAACAAAAAAAATATATTTCCTTTTAAAATCCAATCAAATCAGAATAGAAGCAGAACCTGATATGGTGATATATGTCTAAAATTCCTGCTACTGGGGAGGCTTAAGTTGAGGATAGCTTGTAAATGTTGAACTACAATAGGGATAAAATTAATCAAGTGATCATACTAAGTCAAACACCAAAATGGCCAGTCACTTGGAAGCAGGTAGATCACCAGCCTGCCTAAGGAGGAGCAAACCAGATCATGTAGGAAATGGAGCACATCAAAGCTTCCATGACAATCATTGAGAGTGAATTCATAAGTGACAACTCCAGGACCAGCCTATTTAAAATAGATTGGCACAGTTAGAAAGTAAGATTTGTAGAATCAGACATGTTTATTTGAAATGTTCATTTTATGAAGACTACCAGTGAATGTAGCTTGGCATAAACCAGAAATGCTATCCAACTCTGAGCTTATAAAACAGACGTAAACCAGAGAGTTCATTCTATAGAAAGACACTTTTCCTCTTGGAAGAATTCACTGCAAACTTCCTATAAATAATGTTATTCCCTCTTTCTCCACTTCTTATGAAAATCAGTCAGGACTGGAGGCTCTTTGTTTGCAAGGGATAAAATCTGGAGGCACTTACAAGGGCTTTATGACACCTGTATTACAGCCTAGCTCCTCCAGTAAACTCAACACCAGCAGCCAAGGAGAACAATTCTTGTTACTGCTTGCTTTTTTTTTTACAAGTCATTTGCAAACACAGGATTCAAGAGAAGTACAGAAAAGTAAACAGGGATATATATATATAAACATATATATAAATAAATATATATAAACATATATATATAAATATATATATATAAATATATATATATATATATATATATATATATATATATATATATATATATATATATATATATATATATATATATATATATATATATATAATGTAAAGGTTAAACTGTTTAAATCCCTAGATTGGAAAATGATATCTATTAAGTCTTGAGAACGATAGCTGTTACTGGGGCAGATGGAGGGGGGGTATCACATGGATTGAGGGTGTGGTTGTAAATTGATTCTTATGAGATGATATTAAAAAAAAAGACAGGGGTTGAAAAAAGGTCTATACTGGAAAAAGATAAAAGGGATGAGATAATGAGACAAATTAGAATACATGAAGGGAACACATAAGACCTTTTACAATAGAGGGAAAGAAGAAAGTGGAATAAACATTGTTTGAAACTTGATCTCAACAAGTTTTGGTTGTAAGAAGGAATAATCATTCAGTTGGACATAGATCTTTACCTAACCATATAAAGAAGTAGAAGGAGAAAGAGAAAAGAAAAGGTAGGGGCTGGAGAGAAAGGAGGGCAGAAACTCTAGAGGAAAAGACAAGAGAAGGAAAGAGGTTGATAGAAAATGTAGTGGGCAGAAAGTGTTTAAAAAACAGTACAAAAAGAAGGGTGGAGAAGTGATAGGAAATAAGGTAATAGATGAGGTGGAGCAAAACAACAACAAAAGTAAAATACTACTAAGGATAGAGTGGAAAGAGAAAACAAAGCTATATATAGGAGAGAGAAAAGGATGAAGCCTTAATACAGAGATGGTAATTATAACTGTGAAGGTGAATGGGATGAACTCTACCATAAAACAGAAATAAATAGGAGTGGATTTTTTTTCTTGTTTTTGTGTTTTAGCATAGTGGATTCAAAAGCAAAATCCTACAGTATGTTGCTTACAAAAAACACATTTGACACAGAGACCTACACACAATAAAGTTAAAAGTTTGGAACAGAATTTATTATGCTTTAACTCATGTTAAAAAAAAAAAAAACAGGGATAGCAATTCTGATCTTACATAAAGCTAAATGAAAAATAGATCTTACTAAAAGAGATAAAGGAGGAATGTACATCTTGATAAAGAGTACCATAAACAATGAAGTAGTAACAATAGCAAAAATATATGCACCAAGTGATAAAGCCCACAAATTCTAGAGAATATAGTAAGTCAGTTATAGGAAGAAATAGACAGCAAAAATTTGTTAGTTTAGGATCTCAACCTTCCCCTCTCAAAATCAGACAAATGTTTTTTGTTTTTTTTTCCCCCTTAGGGAGTTCAATTTTTTAAATTAATTTTATAATTATAACATTTTTTGACAGTACATATGCATAGGTAATTTTTTTACAACATTATCCCTTGTATGCCTTTCTGTTCTGAATTTTTCTCCTCCTTCCCTCCACCCCCTCCCCTGGATACCAGGCATTCCCATACATATTAAATATGTTATAGTATATCCTAGGTACACTATATATGTGCAGAACTGAATTTTGTTGTTGTTGTTGTTGTTGGAAGAATTGGATTCAAAAGGTAAAAAAAAAAATCCTGGGGAGAAAAGCAAAAAATGCTAACAGTTTACACTCATTTCCCAATGCTCCTTTTCTGGATGTAGCTGATTCTGTCCACCATTGATCAATTGGAATTGGATTAGCTCTTCTCTATGTTGAAGATATGAATTTCCATCAGAATACATCCTCATACAGTATCATTGTTGAAGTATATAATGATCTCCTGGTTCTGCTCATTTCACTCAGCATCAGTTGAAGTAAGTCTCTCCAAGCCTCTCTGTATTCATCCTGTTGGTCATTTCTTACAGAACAATAATATTCCATAACATTCATATATCATAATTTACCCAACCATTCTCCAATTGATGGGCATCCATTCATTTTCCAGTTTCTAGCCACTACAAAAAGGTTTGCCAAAAAACATTTTGGCACATACAGGTCCCTTTCCCTTCTTTAGTATTTCTTTGGGATATAAGCCTAGTAGTAGCACTGCTGGATCAAATGATATGAACAGTTTTATAACTTTTTGGGCATAATTCCAGATTTCTCTCCAGAATGGTTGGATTCTTTCACAACTCCACCCACAATGCATCAGTGTCCCAATTTTCCCACATCCCCTCCAACATTCATCATTATTTGTTCCTGTCATCTTAGCCAATCTGACAGGTGTGTAATGATATCTCAGAGTTGTCTTAATTTGCATTTCCCTGATCAATAGTGATTTGGAACACTCTTCCATATGAGTGGAAATAGTTTCAATTTTATCATCTGAAAATTGTCTGCTCATATCCTTTGACCATTTATCAATTGGACAATGGCTTGATTTCTTATAAATTAGAGTCAATTCTCTGTATATTTTGGAGTTGAGGCCTTTATCAGAACCTTTAACTGTAAAAATATTTTCCCAATTTGTTACTTCCCTTCTAATCCTGTTTGCATTAGTTTTGCTTGTACAAAAGCTTTTTAATTTGATGCTATCAAAATTTTCTATGATCAATAATGGTCTCTAGTTCTCCTTTGGTCACAAATTCTTTCCTCCTCCACAACAGCTCCACTTGTGAGAGGTAAACTAACCTATGTTTCTCTAATTTATTTATGATCTTGTTCTTTATGCCTAAATCTTGGACCCATTTTGATCTTATCTTAGTTTGTGTGGATCCATGCCTAATTTCTGCCATACTAATTTCCAGTTTTCCCAGCAGTTTTTGTCAAATAATGAATTCTTATCCCAAAGGTTGGGCTCTTTGGGTTTGTAAGACACTAGATTGCTATTTTTATTCACAATCTTGCCCTGTGAACCTAACCTATTCCACTGATCAACTAGTCTATTTCTTAGCCAATACGAAATGGTTTTGGTGACTGCTGCTTTATAATATAGTTCTAGATCAGGTACGGCTAGGCCACTGTCATTTGATTTTTTTTTTTTTTTTTAATTACTTCCCTTGAAATTCTCTGTTAGGTTCTTACTAAGTGCTAAGTCGGTACTTGACAATTCTCTACTTCTGGCCTTTCCTGGGGAAGAGCTTGCATGCTTAGGAGGAGCAAGTTCATTGGTTGAAGTAATTCTTCCCAGAAGCCCTTGCATTATCCCACGCCCATTCTTTGGGAGAATAAAGAGGGCAGCTCTGGAGGAAAAAGGGAATCTCTGCTCTAGAACAAACTTGAGGCAGCTCTCTGCAGGAAGGGAAATAACTTCTCTGGACGAGATTTAACGGCAACTGTCTGGAGACAACAGTTCTCTACAGGAGGAAGAATCTGTCTGAGAGATTTGAGTTCACACGGTAGATCTCCTCCTAGAGAGAGCTCAGCAGCTTCTTGAGACAATAGCACATTACAATTCTCGACCTTTTGTTTTTCCATATGAATTTTGTTGTTATTTTTTCTAGGTCATTAAAATAGTTTCTTGGGAGTCTGATTGGTATAACACTAAATCAATTAGTTTAGGGAGTATTGTCATCTTGATTATATTTGCCCGGCTTATCCAAGAGCACTTAATGTCTTTCCAATTATTTAAATCTGACTTTATTTTTGTGGCAAGTGTTTTATAATTTTGCTCATATAATTCCTGACTTTCCTTTGATAGATATATTCCAAATTTTTTATACTATTGACAGTTATTTTGAATGAAATTTCTCTTTATACCTTTTGCTGTTGGATTGTGTTGGTAATGTAGAAAAATGCTAAGGATTTATGTGGACTTATTTTGTATCCAGCAACTTTGCTAAAGTTGTGAATTATTTCTAATAACTTTTTATTAGAATCTCTGGGGTTCTCTAAGTATACCATCATGTCATCTGCAAAGAGTGATAGTTTGATTTCCTCATTACCTACTCTAATTCCTTGAATCTCTTTCTCGGCTTGCATTTCTAGTACAATATTGAATAGTAATGATGATAGTGGGCAACCTTGTTTCACTACTGATCTTACTGGGAAAGGTTCCAGTTTACTGCAATTAAATATAATGTTTACTGATGGTTTTAAATATATGCTCCTTATTATTTTAAGGAATATTCCATTTATTCCTATACTTTCAAGTATTTTTAGTAGGAATGGATGTTGGATTTTATCAAATGCTTTTTCTGCATCTATTGAGATGATCATATGGTTTTTGTTAATTTGGTTATTGATATAGTCGATTATGCTAATAGTGTTCCTAATATTGAACCATCCCTGCATTCCTGGTATAAATCCCAGTTGGTCATAGTGTATTATCCTGGAGATGATTTTCTGTAGACTTTTTGCTAAAATTTTATTTAAGATTTTAGCATCAATATTCATTAGGTAGATTGTTCTATAATTTTCTTTCTATGTTTTCAATGTACCTGGTGTCATAAAAAGAATTTGGTAGGACTCCTTCAATCCCTATTTTTTTCAAATAGTTTATATAGCATTGGAGTTAGTTGTTCTTTAAATGTTTGGTAGAATTCACATGTAAATCCATCTGGTCCTGGGATTTTTTCTTAGGGAGTTGGTTAATAGCTTGTTCTATTTCATTTTCTGAAATGGGACTATTTAGACTATTTACTTCCTCCTCTGTTATTCTGGGTAAGCTATATTTTTGAAGGTATTCTTCCATTTCATTTAAATTATCGAATTTATTAGCATAAAGTTGGGCAAAGTAGCTCCTAACTATTGTTCTAATTTCCTCTTCATTAGTGGTGAGTTCTTCCTTTTCATATTTTGAGACTAACAATTTGCTTTTTCTCTTTCCTTTTTTTAATCAGATTTACTAAGGGTTTGTCTATTTTGTTGTTTTTTTTTCATAGAACCAACTCTTAGTTTTATTAATTAATTCAATAGTTTTTTTTAACTTTCAATTTTATTAATCTCACCTTTTATTTTTAGAATTTCAAGTTTCAGTTTTGTCTGGGGTTTTTTAATTTGTTCCTTTTCTAGGATTTTTAGTTGTAAGCCCAATTCGTTGTTCTCTTTCTCTATTTTATGCAAGTAGGCCTCTAGAGATATTCAACTTCCCCTTATTACTGCTTTGGCCATATCCCACACATTTTGGTATGGTGTCTCATTATTGTCATTTTCTTGAGTGAGGTTATTAATTATGTCTATGATTTGCTGTTTGACACAATCATTCTTTAGTATAAGATTATTTAGTTTCCAATTATTTTTTGGTCTATTTTCCCCTGGCTTATTATTGAATGTAATTTTCATTGCATTGTGATCTGAAAAGGATGCATTTATTATTTCTGCCTTTCTTGATTTGATTTTTGAAGTTTTTATGTCCTAGTATATGATCAATTTTTGTATAGATTCCATGAACTGGTGAGAAGAAAGTGTACTCCTTTCTGTCTCCATTTAGCTTTCTCCAAAGATCGATCATATCCAACTTTTCTAATATTCTATTTACCTCTTTGACTTCTTTCTTATTTATGTTGTGGTTTGATTTATCTAATTCTGAGAGTGCAAGGTTGAGATCTTCCATTATTATAGTTTTGCTGTTTATTTCTTTTTGCAGCTCTCTTAATTTCTTTTTTAAGAATTTAGATTCTGTACACACATATATTGTATCTAAATTATACTGTAATATATTTAACATATATAAGACTGCTTGCCATCTGGGGGAGGGGGTTGGGGGAGGAAGGGAAAAAATCTGAATAGAAGTAAGTGCAAGGAATAATGTTGTAAAAAATTACCCATGCATATGTACTGTCAAAAAATGTTATAATTATAAAATAAAATAAAAAATTAAAAAAAAAAAAAAAAGAATTTAGATTCTGCACCACTTGGCGCATATATGTTTAATATTGATACTGCTTCATTATCTATGTTACTCTTTAGCAAGATATAATGCCCTTCCTTATCTCTTTTAATTAGATCAATTTTTGCTTTTGCTTGATCTGAGATGAGTATGGCTACCCCTGCTTTTTTGGCTTCACCTGAAGCATAGTAGATTCCTTTTACTTTTATTCTGAATGTATCACCCTGTTTCAGGTGTGTTTCCTGTAAACAACATATAGTAGGATTCTGGCTTTTAATCCAGTCTGCTAACTGCTTCCTCTTTATGAGGGAGTTTACCCCATTCACATTTATGGTTAGAATAACTAATTTATATTGCTTGCCATCCTGTTAATCCCTGCCCATGCTTTTCTCTTTTCCTTCCCTCTTACCCCCTTCCCCAGTAGTAAAACTTGTGAGCACCACTTGTTTTTCACAGCCCTCCCTTTTTAGTATCCCTCCCCCACTTAAAGTTCCTCCCCATATTTTACCCCTTTTCTTCCCAATTTCTATATTCCCTTCCCCTTAGCTTACTCTTTCTCTTACTCTTTCCCTCCCACTTTTCAATAAAGCAGAAGGAGTTTCACCATAAATCGAATATGTCTATAGATACACACTATGTTCATCCCCCTCCTTTCTTTCTCTCAGATATAATAGGTTACCTTTGCCTCTTCATTAGATGTAGTACCACTACTTTACCCTTTTTTATGATATAATTTCCTTTCCACCTCTGGTTTCTAGGACAAATTATACATATGTTCTTTACATATCTTTATGGCAGAAATATAATTCTCAAGATTTTACTCTTTTAGAAATCTCTTGAGTTCTGTATTTGAAGATCAAATATTTTGTGTAGATCTTTTTTTTTTCTTTGAGAATAGATGGAATTCATTTATTTTGTTAAATGTCCGTCTTCTTCCCTAAAAAAGGATGCTCATTTTTGCTGGGTAAATTATTCTTGGCTGCATACCAAGTTCCTTAGCCTTTTCGGGAATATCATATTCCAGGCCTTTCTTTCCTTTAATGTGGATGCTGCTAGATCCTGGGTTATTCTTATTGTGGCTCCTCCATATCTGAATTGCTTTTTTCTAGCAACTTCCAATATTTTTTCCTTTTTCTGATGGTTCTTGAACTTGGCCACTATATTTCTTGGCATTTTGATTTTAGGGCCCCTTTCCATAGGTGATCAATGAATTTTTTCAATGTCTATTTTACCCTCTGTTTCCAAAAGCTTTAGGCTGTTCTCTTTGATAATTTCCTGGATAATAGTATCCAGGCTCTTTTTTTTCCTCACATTTTTCAGGGAGTCCAATTATTCTCAAATTGTCTCTTTTGGATCTGTTTTCCAGGTTGTCTTTCCAATAAGGTACTTGACATTCTTTTCAATTGTTTCATTTTTCTGGTTTTGCTTGACTACTTCTTGGTTTCTCCTTGAATCATTCATTTCTACTTATTTGATCCTAATTTTCAATGATGTATTTTCTTCACTCACTTTTTTTTTAATATCTTTTTGTAATTGTCCAATTGAGTTTTTATCTTCTATGGAATTTTTTCCAGTTCATGAATTTTATTTTTTAGAAAGCTGTTTTCTTTTTCCAACTCACTAATTTTATTTCTCAATGATTTGATCTCTTTATCCACTCTGGATGACTTCTCCAGACTCTCTTGCAAAGCTTCCCTTTCCTTTTACCATTTCTCTTCTAGCTCTCTTGTGAGAGCCTTTTTGATTTTCTCTATGAGAGTTTTGTGTATTTAGGAGCAGATCATATTCCCCTTAGGGGATTTCTCTGCAGACAGTCTGCTTTTAGTCTCCTCAGGGTTTGAAGTCTCCATACAGAAGCTTTCAGTGCTTAGAGCCCTTTTAAATTTTTTGTTCATTTTGTCAGAGTGGGAATGTAAGAAAACAAATTGACAAGAGAAACAATTGGTCTGTTTCTCAGGGGGGATGGTGCTGGATGGTGTAACTGGACGTTCTCTACAGACTGCAGGAGACAGCAGCGAGGCACTAACAGGACAGCAATGGCTGCACTGTGTCTGTGCTTTAAGGCTCTAAGAACATGCTGAGTCACTCTGGGTGGTGGTGGGGGTAGCCAGGTCCGGAGAGACTCTAGCTTTCTGGGGTTTTATTCTATCTCCAGTGTTTGCACCTTCTCTGCTGCTCCTGGCTTACTGCCAAGACCAAATATCCACACTGGGTTAAAGGTGGTTTTGCAGAAATGGGAGAGATCACACCCTTCCCCCCTCCTGTCTAAGCAGTGTGAGCTGCCTGCCTTGCTCTTGCTCCTATCCTCAGCCTGCACCCAGTCTGTTTGTCCCCTCCCCCAAGCAAACACACACCTTTTCTGGTGAATTTCAAGGATGTCATCCGTTGATAATTATTTGTGGGGGGGGGTTTTCTGGTCAAGCATTAATTCTGAGGCTTGTCATGAAGTAAATTCTGAGAGAAAATGTGGAGCTCAAGCAGCTGTGTGCCTCCTTGCCACCATCTTGGCCCAGAAGTCTAAAATCAGACAAATCTAATCACAAAATAAACAAGAAAAAATTAGTGAGGTTAATATGATACTAGAAAATTTAGGTATGATAGAGCTCTAAAAAACTGAATTGAAAAAGAAAGCAATATACTTTTTCTCAAGTAGTACATGCTACCTATAAAATAACTGATCATGTACTATAGATAAAAATCCTCACAATCAAATACATAAAGACAGGAAAGTAAATATTTCCTTTTCAAATATAACACTTAGAAATAGATGGATATTTATAAACATAAAAATTGCCCAAATTAGCAAAGAGGAAATAAATTATTTATATAGTTCCATTTTAGACAAAGAAATTAAACAAGTAATTAATGAACTCCCTAAGAAAAAATCTCCGGGGCCAGATGTATTCACAAGTGAATTCTACCAAACATTTAAAAAATGATTCCAATAAAATGTAAACTATTTGGAAAAAATAGTTTAAGAATTAGTCATGTCAAAATACCTCTGTGACAAAATTATACTACTGATACCTAAACCTAGAAGAGTCAAAACAGAGAAAGAAAATTATAGATCAATCTCCCTAATAAATATTGATGCAACATTTTTATTTTATTTTATTCTATTTTATTTTTTATTTTCTCCATCTTATTTTTATTATTATTGATATTAAATATTTTTTCAAAGCATATATATATATAGATACTTTTCAACATTTACCCTTGCCAAAGCTTGTGCTCCATTTTTCTTTTTACCCTCTAGTCCCCCAACAAATGGCTGTAGCAGTATGTTTTGTAATGGCAATAGACTAAAAACTGAGCTAAAGGAGGTAACTGAAGAAAATAATACATTGAAAATTAGAATTGAACAAGTGGAAGTGAAATACTTCAAGAATCAGTCAACGAGAACCCAAAAAATGTGGGGGGGGGGGAAATAGAAGATGAATGAAATGCCTCCTAGGGAAAAAAAATACAGACCTGGAAAATAGGAGTAGGAGACACAGTCTAAGGATTATTGTACTCCCTGAAAGACATAGTGAACAAAAGAGCCCAAACATTATCTTCCAGGAAACCATAAAATAAAACTGGCCTGATATCCCAGAATCAGAATATATAATAGCCATTGAAAGAATTCACTGATCACATCCTGAAAGAGACTTCAAAATGAAAACTCCAAGGAATATTGTGGCTAAATTTCAGAGCTATTGGACCAAGGAAAAATATTACAAGAAGCCAAAATGAAACAATTCAAACACCGAGGAGCCACAATCAAAATTACCCAGAACCTTGCAGCTTCCACTTGAAAGGATTGAAGGGCCTGGAATCTAATATTCCAAAAGGCAAAGGAACTTGGATTACAGTTAAGAATAAATTATCTAGGTAAAATCAGCATTACCTATCAGGAGAGACAATAGACATTCAATGACAGGTGAATTTCATATATTTCTGATGAAAAGAGCAGATCTGATCAAAAATGTGATGCCCAATTATAGAACTCAAGAGAAACATAGAAAAGTAAAAAGGAAAGAACTCTTGAGAACCATGTTTTTATTATGGGCATACTATGAAGGCATAATTTGACTTTAATATGATAATTTATAAAAGAAACTGATAGAGAAAGGCAATTGTACCAGAGAAGAGAAAAATGGAGGTAAAATGAGGGAAATTATATCACATGAAGTGGCAAAGAAAACCTATTATAATTGAAGGGAAAAAAGGGAGGGAGATGAACATTGTATGAGTCTTACTCTCATCAGATTTGGCTTGAAGAGAGAATATCAGATATATTTGTTTTCACAAAGAAACTATTCTCATAGGGAAATGGGAGGGAAATGGGTAAAAAAAGGGAAACACTAATAGAAGGAAAAATAGGAGTAGTAGAGGAAAGGTTTAAGAAAGGGGTAAGAGTTGTAAAGGGAGAGGGCTATTTGAGGGAGATGGTGGTCAGAAGCAAAATACTGGAGAGGAAAGAAGGGGACAAGAAAGATAAAGTTATAACCTAAGGTGAAATAAGATTGCAGGAAACACAGAAGTAGTTATTTAAATTATGCATGTGAATGTGATTATTGCTCCCATAAAACAGAAGTGGATGCAGACTGGATTAAAACCAAGAATCCAACAGTACATTGTTTATGAGAAAAACATTTAAAGCAGAATGATATATACAGAAAAAAGATAAAAGTCTGGAGCATAATCAGGTGAAGTAAAAACAAAAAACAAAACAAAACAAAAATAGCAGGGGTGGTGATCCTAATCTCAGATCAAGCAAAAGCAAAAATAGATCTAATTAAGAGAGATAAGGAAGGGAACTATATCTTATTAAATGGTACCATAGATAATGAAGCAATATCAATTCTAAACATATATGCAATAAGTGATATAGCATCAGATTCCTAGAGAACAAGTTACGAGAGCTACAAGAAGAAATAGACAGCAAAACTATACTAGTGAGGATCTTAATCTCACTCTCTCAGAACTAGATAAATCAAACTACAAATTAAATAAGGAAGAAGTTAAGGAGGTAAAAATAATTTTAAAAAACATAGGCATGGTATTTAAATTAAATTAAATTAAATCTGGAGACATAAAGGAGTATTTGTATTTTTTCTCAATGGTTCATGGAACCAATACAAAAATTGACCAAGAATTAAGGAATAAAAACCTTCAAATCAAATACAGAAAGGCATAAAGAATAAATGCATTTTGTTCAAATCATGATGCAGTAAAAATCACATGTAATAAAAGGTCAGGGGAAAACAGATAAAAAAATAATCAGAACCTAAATAATTTAATTCTAAAGAATGGATGGGTGAAACAACAAATCAAAGACTCAATAACATTATTCAACAGAATGACTATAATGAGACAACATACCAAAATTTGTGGGATGTAGCCAAAGAGGCTACTAAGGGAAATTTTCTATCTTTAGTTGCTTATTTACATAAAATAGAGAAAGAGATCAATGAATTGGGTTTACAACTACAAAAAGTAGAAAAAGAACAAATTAAAGGCTATCAATTAAATACATATTTGAAATTCTGAAAATAAAAAGAGGGTTTAATATAAGTGAAAGTAAGAAAATTTGGATAGAACATCAGCCCTGAAGTCAGGAGAACCTGAGTTCAAATCTGGCCTCAAGACATTTGTCACTTCCTAACTGTGTGACTCTAATCAAGTCACTTAACCCCAATTGCCTCAGCAAAAAGAAAAAGAAAAAAATAAGCCAACCAACTCTGTATACCCATTGACCCAGCAGTGTTTCTACTGTGCTTATATCCCAAGAGATTTTAAAGGATGGAAAGGGACCCACATATGCAAAAATGTTTGTGGCAGCCATTTTTATAGTGGCAAGAAACTGGAAACTGAGTGAATGCCCATCAATTGGAATATGGCTAAATAAATTATGATATATGAATAATATGGAATATTATTTTTCTATAAGAAATGATCAGCAGTGTGATTTTAGGGAGGCCTGGAGAGACTTGAATGAACTGATGCTAAGTGAAATGAACAGAACCAGCAGATCCTTATACATAGTAACAACAAGATTATATAATGATAAATTCTGATGGATGTGACTCTTTCCAACAATGAGATCATTGAGGACAGTTCCAATGATTTTGTAATGAAGAGAGCCATCTACATCCAGAAAAAAGAATGTGGGAACTAAGTGTGGACCACAACATAGCATTTTCACTCTTTGTGTTGTTTTTTGCTTGCATTTTTTTTCTCATTGTTTTACTTTTTGGTCTGATTTTTCTTGTGCAGCAAGATAATTGTATACATATCTTTATCTATCTATGTATCTGCATATGTTGGATTTAACATATATTTTAGCATGTTTAACATACATTGGATTACTTGCCATCTAAAGAAGGGAATGGGGGGATGCAAGGGGAAATTTGGAACACAAGGTTTTGTAAGGGTTAATGTTGAAATATTTTCCATGCATAAGTTTTGAAAATAAAATACTTTAATTAAAAAAATAAGTCACTAAAATTAGTATTGGGAAAATGAATGTGAATGAATTAATGAAACATCAAGAGACACTCAAACAACTTTTTTTTAACTGAAGAAAAATATAGAAGAAAATGTAAAACACCTTGCTGGAAAAGAACTCACTTGGAAAATAGATCTGGGAGAGACGATCTAAAATCTATTGGATTACATGAAGGCACGATCAGAAAAAAGATACTTAACAATATCTTTCAAGGAGACATAGAGGAAAACTGTTCTGATAGTCCTGAAACAGGCAATACCCTAACACGTGATCAATAGAAATGATTGAAGTTGCTTACTTTACTTTACTGAAGATCCAAAGCCTTTCCTGAAAGATGATGCTGAGTCTTTCTGGGTAGTTATTTCTTGGTTGTAACCCCAGGTCCTTTGTCTTCCAGAATATGACATTCCAGGACCTTGAGTCCTTTATTATAGTGCTTCCAGATCTAGAGTAATCCTGACTGTTGTTCCTTGATTTTTTAATTGCTTTTGTCTGGCAGCTTAAAGTATTTTTCCCTTGAGATCACAGTTCTAAAGTTTTACACCAATGTTCCTTAGTGTTTGCCTTATATAATCTCTTTCTAAAAGTGATAAATAAATTATTTCAATAACTATTCCCCCTCTCTGTTTATAGAATGTCCAGGAAGTTTCCTTGATAATCTTTTGAAGCATGCTATCCAGAGTCTGTTTTTGGTTATGGACTTCAAGTAGGGTAGTAATTTTCAAATTTTTCTCTTCTGGAATTATTTTCCAGGTCAGCTGTTTTTGTAGGATGTATTTCACATTTTCTTAAATTTTTCATTCTTTTTAGTTTGTTTGACTAATGCTTCTTATCTTATACAGTCATTACCTTTTTCTAGTTTTAACGTGTGATTTTCTTCAATTAATTTTTGTATCTCTTTTTTTCATTTGCTTAATTCTACATTTGATTGTGTTTTCCTCAGTGGATTTTCTTTTTATTTGGCCAATTGCATTTTTTAAGGAATTGCCACCTTTTTTTTCTTCTTTTTGTAACCTGTTGACTCTCTTTTGCATTGTCTATTAAAAATAAATAAATTAAAACATGAAAAGGGTAACTTACCATGAATGAAGAGGAAATTAAAGCAATAATTTGGATTTATTTTGCACAATTATATGTGAATAAGTCTTACAGTGTAAGTGAAATGAATGGTTACAAAAAAATATAAATTGCCTAGGCTAACAGGTGAGAAATAAAATATTTATATAATATTACTTTAGAAAAAAGAAACTAGCCAGACATTAATGAACTCCCTAAGGAAAAAAAAATATCCAAGATCACATGTATTTACAAGTGAATTCTACCAAACAGTTATAGAACAATTAATCCCAATAATAATCTATTTGGAAAAATAGGGGAAGAATGAGTCCCAACAAATTCCTTTTATGACACAGATAAAGAGTTGGTACCTGAACCAGGAATAGCCAAAACAGAGAAAGAAAGTTGTATATCAATTTTGTTAATGAACATTGAACACATAACAAAACACTTTTCATACAAATCAAATTAGATCTGAGCAACTAGAATATTAAGTGCTTGTGCGTAGGTCAAAATAAACTAATAAAAAGGATAATTCTACCTAAATTAATCCAATATTTAATGCCAGCTGCCAATAAATTAATTTTTAGAGTAAATAAAATAATCAAATTTATCTGGAAAAAACAAAGAAGTTCAAGGGAATTAATAAAGAAATGCAAAGGACAGTGGTCAAGCCATACAAAACCTAAAATTATATTTTAAAGTGGCATTTCTCAAAGTCTTTTGCTACTAAGTAAGAAATAGTGCAGTAGCTCTTTGAAAAAGGTGACATTCCACAGGACAAAATAGTCAATGCCCATAGTATTCTAGTGTTTGACAAACCCAAAGACCCCAGATTTTGGGAAAATAACTCATTATTTGACAAAAACTGCTGGGAAAATTGGAAACTAGTATGGCAGAAACTAGGCTCTAACCCATACCTAACACCTTATACCAAGATAAGGTCTAAATGTGTTCACGATTTAGACATAAAGAGTTATATCATAAGAATATTAGAACAAAGGATAGTTTACTTATCAGGTATGTGGAAAAGGAAGCAATTTGTGGGCAAAGAAGAATTGAAATTCATTACTGAATTAAAAATAATTTTGATTATATTAAGTCAAGAAGTTTTGGTACAAAAAAAAAACAAACAATGCAGACAACATTAGAAGGGAAGCAATAAAATTGTAAAAAATATATATATATTAAAGGGTTCTGATAAAGGCCTAATTTCTAAAATATATAGAGAACTGACTCAAATATTAAGAATTTAAATCATTTTCCAAATGGTAAATGGTAAAAGGATATGAACAGACAATTTTTAGATGAAGAAATTAAAACCATTTTTAGTCATATGAAATAAAGCTCTAAATCACTATTAATCAGAGAAATGCAAATTAAGACAATTTTGAGATACCACTACAAACCTCTCAGATTGGCTAAGATGACAGGAAAAGATAATGACATGTTGCAGGGAATGTGGGAAAACTGGAACACTAATACATTGTTGATGGAACTGTGAACATACACAACCATTCTGTAGAGCAATGTGGGACTATGCTCAAAAAGTTATAAAACTCTGCATACTCTCTGAGTACAGGAAACGCACTTGAAGCAGGGGAACACATACAGAGTAAAGGTAAAAGGTTGGAAAAAATCCATTATGCTTCAGGTGAAAGTCAAAAAAGCTGGGGATAGCCATCTTGATCACAGATCAAGCAAAAGCAAACATTGATCTAATTTAAAAAGACAAGCAAGGGCACTATATCTTGGTAAAGGGTAGCATAGATAATGAAGCAATATCAATATTAAACATATATGCATCAAGTGGTGTAGTATCCAAATTCTTAAAAGAGAAATTAAGAGAGCTGCAAGAAAAAATAGATAGCAAAACTATAATAGTGGGAGATCTCAATCTTGCACTCTCAGTATTAGATAAATTAAACCACAAAATAAAGAGGAAAGAAGTCAAAGAGGTAAATAGAATACTAGAAAAGTTAGATATGATAGATCTTTGGGGAAAACTAAATAGATAAAGAAAGGAGTACACTTTCTTTTCAGCAGTTCATGGAACCTATACAAAATTGACCATATATTAGGACATAAAACCCTCAAATGCAAATAAAGTAAGGCAGAAATAGTAAATGTTTCTTTTCCCAACCATGATACAATTGAAATTACATTAAATAAAAAGCCAGGGGAAAATAGACCAAAAAAAATTGGAAACTAAATAATCTCATACTAAAGAATGATTGGGTGAAATAGCAAGTCATAGACATAATTAATAACTTCACCCAAGAAAATGCCAATAATGAGACACCATACCAAAATGTGTGGGATGCAGCCAAAGTGGTAATAAGGAAAAAATTTATATCTCTAGAGGCCTACTTGCATAAAATAGAGAAAGAGAAGGTCAGTGAATTGGGCTTGCAACTAAAAATGCTAGAAAAGGAACAAATTAAGCCCTCCCATCAAACACTAAACTTGAAATTCTAAAAATAAAAGGAGAGATTAATAAAATTGAAAGTAAAAAACAAAACTATTGAATTAATTAATAAAACTAAGAGTTGGTTCTATGAAAAAAAACAAAGTAGATAAACTCTTACTAAAGTTGATTTTTAAAAGGAAAGAGGAAAATCAAAATTTTATTCTTAAAAATGAAAAGGGAGAACTCGCCACTAATGAAGAGGATTAGAACAATAGTCAGGAGTTACTTTGCCCAACTTTATGCTAATAAATTTGATAATTTGAGTGAAATGGAAGAATACTTTCAAAAATATACTTTGCCCAGATTAACAGAGGAAGAAGTAAATTGGTTAAACATTCCCAACTTAGAAAAAGAAATAGGACAAGCTAATAATCAACTCACTAAGAAAAAATCCCCAGAACCAGATGGATTTACATGTGAATTCTGCTAAGCATTTAAAGAACAATTAACTACAATGCTGTATAAGCTATTTGAAAAAATAGGCATTGAAGGAACCTTGCTTCTACCAAATTCCTTTTATGACACAGTCATAGTACTGATACCTAAACCAGGTAGGTTGAAAACAAAGAAAAATAATTATAGACGAATCTCCTTAATGAATTCATTGATGCTAAAATCTTAAATACAATATTAGCAAAAAGATAACAGAAAATCATCCCCGGGATAATACACTGTGACTAAGTAGGATTTCTACCAGGAATTCAGAGCTGGTTCAATATTAGGAAAACTGTTAGCATAAGTGACTATATCAATTACCAAATCAACAAAAACCATATGATCATCTCAATAGGTGCAGAAAAAACATTTGATAAAATCCAACATCCATTCCTAATTAAAAAAATTTGAGAGTATAGGAAAATTGACTTTTCCTTAAAATAGTCAGGAGTATATATTTAAAACCATCAGTAAGCATCATATGTAATGGGGATAAACTGGAACCTTGTAAGATCAGGAGTTAAACAAGATTGCCCACTGTCACCATTATTAAATACTGCATTAGAAATGCTAGCCTTGGTAATAAGAGTTGAGAAACAGTTTAAAGGAATTAGAGTAGATAATGAGGAAACCAAATTATCACTCTTTGCAGATTATATGATGGGATACTTAGAGAACCCAAGAGATTCGACTAAAAACCTATTAGAAATAATTCACAACTTTAGCAAAGTTGTAGGATACAAAATAAATCCACATAAATCTTCAGAATTTTTATAAATCACCAACAAAATTGAACAATAAGAGATGCAAAGAGAAATTCCATTGAAAATAACTATCACATGCTGAGTGAAATGAATAGAACCAGAAGATCACTGTACACTTCAATGTTGTATGAAGATGCATTCTGATGGAAGTGGATATCTTCAACATAAAGAAGATCCAACTCACTTCCAGTTGATCAATGATGGACAGAAATAACTACACTCAGAGAAGGAACACTGGGAAGTGAATGTAAATTGTTAGCACTAATGTCTATCTACCCAAGTTACTTACACCTTCGGAATCTAGTACTTAATGTGCAACAAGAAAATGGGATTTATACACATATATTGTATCTAGGTTATATTGTAACACATATAAAATGTATGGGATTGCCTGTCATCTAGGGGAGGGAGTAGAGGGAGGGAGGGGATAATTTAGAAAAATGAATACAAGGGATAATGTTATAAAAAAATTACTCATGCAAAAAAAAAATTTTAAAAAAAGAAAATAACTGTCACTCATATATTTGGAAATCTATCTACCAAAGTAAAGTCAGGAGTTATATGAGCAAAATTACAAAACATTTTCCACACAAATAAAGTCACAT
Source organism: Sminthopsis crassicaudata (assembly GCF_048593235.1). NCBI lineage: Eukaryota > Metazoa > Chordata > Mammalia > Dasyuromorphia > Dasyuridae > Sminthopsis > Sminthopsis crassicaudata. The sequence continues at coordinate 582,650,549 of NC_133618.1, read as the reverse complement.
TCAAATAATTGGAAAAATATTAAGTGCTCTTGGACAGGCTGAGTGAATATAATAAAGATGACAACACTCCCTAAACTAATCTATTTATTTAGTGCCATACCAATCAGACTCCCAAGAAATTATTTTAATGACCTAGAAAAAATAACAACAAAATGCATATGGAAGAACAAAAGTTCAAGAATTTCAGTGGATTTAATGAAAAACAAAAAATCAAATGCAGATGGTCTAACTGTATCTGATCTAAAATTATACTATAAAGCAGCAGTCACCAAAACGATTTGGTGTTGGTTAAGAAAGGAGTGAAACAAGCTTGCCCACTATCACCATTACTATTCAATATTGTATTAGAAATGCTAGCCTCAGCAATGAGTCGAGAAAGAGATTAATCAAGGAATAAGAGTAGGTAATAAGGAAATCAAACTGTCACTCTTTGCAAATGATATGATGGTATACTTAGAGAACCCCACAGATTCTAATAAAAAGTTATTAGAAATAATCCACAACTTTAACAAAGTTGCTGGATACAAAATAATTCCACATAAATCCTCAGCATTTTTATACATTCCATTCAAAACACATGTCGAGAGTATAAAATTTTGGGGATCCATCTACCAAAGAAAAGTCAGGAATTATATGAGCAAAATTACAAAACACTTGCTACAAAAAGACAAGTCAGATTTAAATAATTGGAAAGACATTCAGTGCTTGTGGATAGGCCAAGCGAATATAATAAAGATGACAATACTCCCCAAACTAATCTATCTATTTAGTGCCATACCAATCAGGTTCCCAAGAAACTATTTTAATGACCTAGAAAAAATAACAAAATTCATATGGGAGAATAAAAGGTCAAGAATTCAAGGGAATTAATGTAAAAAAAGTCAGATGAAGGTGGTCTAGGTGTACCTGATCTAAAGCTATATTATATAGAGCAGTCACCAAAACCATTTTGTATTGGCTAAGAAATAGACCAGTCAATGAGTGTAATAGATTGGGTACAAAGGACAAAAAAGGATACAACTACAGCAATCTAGTGTTTGACAAGACCAAAGATACCAACATTTGTTATAAAAATTCATTATTTGAAAAAAAATTGTTGGGAAAACTGGAAATTAGTATGGCAGAAATTAGATATGGATGCACACTTAACACCATATACCAAGATAAGATCAAAATGGGTCCATGATTTAGGCATGAAGAATGAGACCATAAATAGATTTGAGGAACAGAGGATAGTCTACCTCTCAGACCTGTGGAGGAGGAAGAAATTTATGACCAGAGGAGAACTAGAGATCATTATTGATCACAAAATAGAAGATTTTGATTACATCAAACTAAAAAGTTTGTACAAACAGAACTAATGCAAACAAGATTCGAAAGGAAGTAACAAATTGGGAAAATATTTTTACAATTAAAGGTTTTGATAAAGGCTTCATTTCCAAAATATATAGAGAATTGACCCTAATTTATAAGAAATCAAACCATTCTCCAATTGATAAATTGTCAAAGGATATGAACACACAATTTCCAGATGATGAAATTGAAATTATGACCACCCATATGAAAGTGTTCCAAATCACTACTGATCAGAGACAACTCTGAGATACCACTACACACCTGTCAGATTGGCTAAAATGACAGGAACAAATAATGATGAATGTTAGAGGGTATGTGGGAAAACTGGGAAACTGATGCATTGTTGGTGGAGTTGTGAAAGAATCCAACCATTCTGGAGAGCAATCTGAAATTAGGCCCAAAAAGTTATCAAACTGTGCATATCCTTTGATATAGCAGTGCTACTACTGGGCTTATATCCCAAAGAAATACTGAGGAGGGGAAAGGGACCTGTTTGTGCTAAAATGTTTGTGGCAGCTCTTTTTGTAGTGGCTAGAAACTGGAAAATGAATGGATGTCCATCAATTGGAGAATGGCTGGGTAAATTATGGTATGTGAAGTTTATGCAATATTATTGCTCTGTAAGAAATGACCAGCAGGATGAATACAGAGAGGTTTGGAGAGATTTATATGAACTGATGCTGAGTAAAATGAACCGAAGCAGAAGATCTCTATACACTTCAACAACAATACTGTATGAAGATATATTCTGATGAATATATATATGAATATATATGAATATATATATATGAATATATATATATATGAATATATATATATATATATATGAATATATATGAAGTGGACATCTTCAACATAAAGAAGATCCAACTCACTTCCAGTTGATCAATGAAGGACAGAAACAACTACACCCAGAGAAGGAACACTGGGACTTGAATGTAAACTGTTAGCACTACTGTCTACCTACCCAAGTTACTTATACCTTTGGAATCCAATTCTTAACGTGCAACAAGAAAATTGGATTTACACACATGTATTGTATCCAGGTTATACTGTAACACATGTAAAATGTATAGGATTGCCTGTCATCTAGGGGAGGGAGTAGAGAGAGGGAGGGGAAAATTGGGAAAAATGAATACAAGGGATAATGTTATAAAAATTACTCACATATATGTACTGTCAAAAAAATTTATAATTATAAAATTAATAATAAAAAAATCCCTAGATCCCTTCCAACTCATATCCTATAAATTTACCAAAATGCTGAGGCGCAGGTGGATAACAATTTGTCTGGGAAAAATGTAGGGATTTGGTTTGAGTGTACCTTAAACACTGTTTAGGGAGCAGTCTAGAAAAATCTAATGTGATTTTAGGCTGCATTAAGAGAATAGATTGGGTAGATATAATCATACTTGTCAGTCCATATTTAGAATTTTGCATTTAGCTTTATGTGCCATATTTTGGAAAGGCCACTAATAGTTTCCAGATAAGGATGACCAGAATTGTGAGAAATCTTGAGATTATACCACAAAATCTCAAGAGTATACCAAGATTATATAAATCTTGAGAATCAGTTGAAAGATAGGGAGATATTTTACCTGTTCTAGTATGGCATCTATTTTCAAGTGGAGGAAGGATTGACATGTCAAAAGGTTTGTCAATGATCTTACAAAAGCATGGAAATATTTGCATGAAATGATGAAAAGCAAAGTGAGAAAAAACAAAAGAACATTGTTTATGGTAACAGCAATATTGCTTTAAAAATGACTTTGAGCAACTAAACTATTATTAGTATTATTTTTATTTATCTATTTATTTATTTTTTGCTGAGGCAATTGGGGTTAGGTGACTTGCCCAGGGTCACATAGGAAGTGTTAAGTGTCTGAGATTGGATTTGAACTCAGCCCCTCCTGACTTCAGGGTTGGTGATCTATCCACTGTATTATATAGCTTCCTTGCAACTAAGTTATTTTGACTATTATAAATACACAAATTAAAAATAAAGGATGTTCAAAGGGAGATACTATTTTCATATAGAAAAAAGAACTGATACATAGAAGTATGTATAGAAAAATCTTACATATATGTTTGCATATATAGTGATATATTTCTATTTGTGTCTAATGGTAGTCATCTCTAGGGCAGGGAAGAGGGTAGAGAAAAAAAAGGAAAAAAAGGAAATTTGTATAATAACTTTGTTGTATATTTGGAAGGAATAGCAAGTTGTACATGGTAGATTTATAGTTTCATGTATAACCATCTTTTTTGTGGAATGTTATAGAAATTCTTGTTTTGTTCTTTGAATTGAAAATAAAATAAAATAAATTTCTTTTCTATTAATAAAAAAAGAAATAGATTAGTTGATCAGTGGAATAGGTTAGGTTCACAGGACAAAATAGTCAATAACAATAGAAGTTTAGTGTGTGACAAACCCAAAGATCCCAACTTTTAGGATAAGAATTCATTATTCAAAAAAAAAAAAAAAACTGCTGGGAAAACTGGAAATTAGTATGGCAGAAATTAGGCATGGACCTTAACACATACACCAAGATAAGATCAAAATGGGTCCATGATTTAAGCATAAAGAACGAGATTACAAATAAATTAGAAGAATGTAGGATAGTTTACCTTTCAGACTTGTGGAGGAGATAGGAATTTGTGACCAAAGAAGACCTAGAGATCATTATTGATCACAAAATAGAAAATATTGATTATATCAAATTAAAAAGCCTTTGTATAGAGGTAGTGGAGCCAAAATGGTGGAGAAGATCCCACGCAAATTTCTAAGTTCTCTCTTACCCTCAATACCAACTATTTAATTTAGACTCAAAAATAAAACTGGACTGGTAAAAAACACAAAAATTAGAAACACAACTTACCAGCTGAAGAGAATCTGGAATTTCATCAGGAAAGGTCAGTATGATGAGTGGAGAAAAAGACCAGCAGCAGACAATGATAGACTAAAGGCTAGCAAATTGTGCCAATTGGACTGGGGAGGCCTCTGAGGTTAGAAAAGCTACTGATACAGAGGACTCTGGCATAGGCTGATAGCTCTACTCTGCCTGCAAAACAGCAGATCAGCAGAGAAATCAAGCCACTTAATAATAATAAAAAAAAAAAAAAAAAAAAAAAACACTGCCAGAAACTGCCTATAGCTACCCCAAACCGGAAGTTACTCAGCACAGATCGTGGCATGACTGTACAGCTGCCTTCTGCTATCCGGGGCTTTTCCTTGGGGAAGTTAAGAACCTGCAAGACAGTGGGACACAGTCCAGGGCAGCCTCTAATCTCACAGTGGGGGGCTTCCGCTGAGGCAGTGGAACTTCCACAGCAGTGACTGTGCTTCCCGGGGCAGAGACATTTCCATTCTGTGTGCCAGGGCTATTTGCTGTTCAGCTGCTAATATCCATGGCAACACAGGGGGCTTTGGCCTGGGGTTGTGACACTTGTACTGTTCAGCTTCTAGTCTCAGGGCAGTCAGTAGACCACACAGCAGGGTTCTTCACTGGACACTCCCACAGCCCAGCCATGCTAACCAGCTCTGAATCACTTCTGGTGAGGGGGGGAAAACTCTCTCCCAGACCACCCTCATACAAGACAGCAGGTGTCCAAACTATCTCTGTTCTGCAGAGGAAGCTGATAATTTCCTTACCCTGAAGGCAGACACTATAGTGTTTTGTTGTTTTTTGTTTTTGTTTTTTGTTTTTGTTTTTTTTTTCCCTGAGGCTGGGGTTAAGTGACTTGCCCAGGGTCACACAACTAGGAAGTGTTAAGTGTCTGAGACCAGATTTGAACTCGGGTCCTCCTGAATTCAAGGCTGGTGCTCTATCACTGTGCCACCTAGCTGCCCCAACCCCATAGTAAAAAATTGAAGAGAATGATTGACAGCTTCTATACAGAAAAAAGAGCAGGTTTCCAACCCTGAGGAGGCTAACAGCAGACAGTCTCCAGGTAATACCATGAAGGGGAATGTTACCTGGTCCCCATCATATAACTCTCTCTATTGGAATTAATTATTAAAGACATAAAAAGAGAGTTAGAAGATAAATGGGCAAAGGAAAGAGAAGCTATGTTAGAGAGCAACAATGTCCTGAAATTTGAATTGGAAAAGATAAAGAATTCAGAGGAAGTGCAAGGAAACTAAATTTGTGAATTGGAAAAAGTTTAAAAAATCACAGGAAAATAGGATCTATGAATTGGAAAAGATAAAGAATTCCCAAGAAAGTAGGATCTGTGAATTGGAAAAAGAAAATAACTCATTAAAAATTTAGAGAAATGGAAAAAAATCCCTTAGAGCAAAATAACTCATTTAAAAACTCAACTGGACATATACAAAAAGAAGTAAAAAAGTGAATGAAGAAAATAACTCATTAAAAATCAGGACTGAAGAAATAGAAATGAATGATTCATTGAGACACCAAGAATCAATCAAACAAAACCAAAAAAAAAAATTAAAAGCTGGAAAATAATATCAAATATTTACTGGGAAAATCAACAGACCTGGAAAATAGATCTAGGAAAGATAATCTGAGGATCATTGGACTTCCCAAAAATTATGATGAATAAAAGAGACTAGATTCTATTTTACAGGAAATTATCAAAGAGAACTGTCCAGAGGTAATAGAACCAGAAGGTAAAATAGACATTGAAAGAATTCATCAAACACCTTCTGAAAAAGACTCTTAAAAAAAAAAAAAAAAAAAAAAAAAAAAAGAAAGAAAGAAAGGGAAAAAAAAAACTCCACAGATTATTGTGGCCAAGCTGCAGAACAATCAGACTAAGGAAAAATATTGCAAGCAGCCAAGGAAAAACAATTCAAATATGGAGATGCCACAATAAGGGTCACTCAAGATCTGGCTGCATCCTCGTTAAAGGATCAAAGAGCCTGGAATCTGATATTCCGAAAGGCAAAAGAACTTGCAATGCAGTCAAGAATAAACTACCCAACTAAGTTTAGCATTTTCTTCCATTGAAGAAGATGGACATTTAATGAAACAGATAAATTTCATGTGTTTCTAAGAAAAAAACCAGATCTAAACAAAAAAATTGATCTCTAACCACATGACTCAAGAGAAGTAGAAAAAGGTAAAAGGAACTCTTGAGAACTGTATTTCTATTGTGGATATACAGAAAGTCCACATGTATAATCTGATCTTATTGATATAACATTTAAAAAAAGGAAACAGAAATGAAAAGGGGATAGTGCCAGAAAAGGGGAAAAGGGGAGATAAAAAGAGGGAAACTACATCCCACGAAGAGGCAAAGAAAGTTTATCATATCTGAGGGAATTTATAGAGGCGGAAGAACATTGTGCAAATTTTACTCTCATCAGAGTTAGCTCAAAGAGTAAATAATTGACATAATTGTTTTTCAGATAATTCTCTCTCACCTCTTTAAAAGGGGGGAGAGGAAAATGGAAAAGGAAAGGAGTAATAAGGGAAGGGTACAAGAAAGAGAAAGGGATTTAAAAGGAGGGGAGAGGGATACTAAAAAGGGGGCCTGCATGACACAAGTGGGGCCCATAAGTTTAATACTGCAGAAGGGGTTCAGGGGGGATAAGGGGGAAAATAGCATTATCAGGCAGGAAATACAGAATTAGTATTTTTATCTGTAAATGTGAATGAGATGAACTCTCCCATCAAACGGAGACAGATAGCAGACTGGATCAAGAGTCAGAATCCTACAATGTGTTGCTTACAGGAAAAACATTTAAAGCAGGGAGATACTTACAGAGTAAAGGTAAAAGGCTGGAGCAGAATCTATTATGCTTCAAGTGAAGTCAAAAAAGCAGGTGTAGCCATCCTTATCTCAGAAAGCAAAAGCAAAAATTAATCTAATTAAAAGAGATAAGGAAGGAAACTATATCTTGCTAAAGGGTAGCATAGACAATGAAGTCATATAAATACTAAACATATATGCACCATGTGGTACGGCATTTAACTTCCTAAAGGAGAAGTTAAGAGAGTTGAGTTGCAAGAAGAAATAGACAGCAAAACTATAATAGTGAGAGATCTCAACCTTGCACTCTCAGAATTAGATAAATCAAACCACAAAACAAATAAGAAAGAAATTAAAGAGGTAAATAGAACATTAGAAAAATTAGGTATGATAGACCTTTGGAGAAAACTGAATGATGATAGAAAGGAGTATACTATCTTCTCAGCAGTTCATGGAAGTTATACAAAAATTGACCATATATTAGGACATAAAGATCTCAAAATTAAATGTAGGAAGGCAAAAATAGTAAATGCTTTCTTCTCAGATCACAATGCAATAAAAACTACATTCAACAAAAAGTTAGAGGTAAATAGACCAAAAAGTAACTGGGAACTAAATAATCTCATCTTAAAGAATGATTGGGTGAAACAGCAAATTATAGAAACAATGAATAATTACACCCAAGATAATGACAACGATGAGACATCATATCAAAATTTATGGGATGCAGCTAAATTGTAATAAGGGGAAATTTTATATCTTTAGAAGCTTACTTAAATAAAAAAAGAGAAAGAGAAGATCAATGAATTAGGTTTGCAACTTAAAAAGCTAGAAAAAGACCAAATTAAAAACTCCCAACCAAATACTAAATTTGAAATTCTAAAATTAAAAGGAGAAATTAATAATATTGAAAGTAAATAAAAAACTACTGGATTAATAAATAAAACTAAGAGTTGGTTTTATGAAAAAACCAATAAAATAGATAAACCTTTGGTAAATCTGATTAGAAAAAGGAGAGAGAAAAATCAAATTGTTAGTCTTAAAAATGAAAAGGGGGAACTTTCCACCAATGAAGAGGAAATTAGAGCAATAATGAGTTATTTTGCCCAACTTTTTGCCAATAAATTTGATAACTTAAGTGGAATGGATGACTTCCTCCAAAAATATAGTCTTCCCAGATTAACAGAGGAAGAAGTAAATTGCTTAAATAGTCCCATTTCAGAAAAAGAAATAGAACAAGCTATTAATCAACTCCCTAAGAAAAAATCCCCAGGACCAGATGGATTAACAGGTGAATTCTACCAAACATTTAAAGAATAATTAGCCCCAATGTTATATAAACTATTTTTAAAAATAGGGAATGAAGGAGTCCTTCCAAACTTCTTTTATGACACAGACATGGTAGTGATACCTAAACCAGTTAGGTTGAAAACAGAGAAAGAAAATTAAAGACCAATCTCCCTAATGAATATTGATGCTGAAATCTTAAATAAGATATTAGCAAAAAGACTACAGAAAATCATCCCCAAGATAATACACCATGATCAAGTAGGATTTAAACCAGGAATGCAGGGCTGGTTTAATATTAGGAAAACTATTAGTATAATTGACCATATTAATAATAAAATTAACAAAAATCCTATGATGATCTCAATAGATGTAGAAAAAGCATTTGATAAAATACAACATTCATTCTTACTAAAAACACTGGAGAGTATAAGAATAAATGGACTATTCCTTAAAATAGTCAGGATCATATATTCAAAACCATCAGTAAGGATCATATGTAATGGAGATAAACTGGAACCTTTTCCAGTAAGGTCAGGAGTGAAACAAGGTTGCCCACTATCACCATTACTATTCAATATTGTATTAGAAATGCTAGCCTTGGCAATAAGAGTCAAGAAAGAGATTAAAGTAATTAGAGTAGGTAATGAGGAAATCAGATTATCACTCTTTGCTGATGATATGATGGTATACTTGGAGAACCCCAGAGATTCTAATAAAAATTTATTAGAAATAATTCACAATTTTGGCAAAGTTGATGTATACAAAATAAATCCACATAAATCCTCAGCAGTTTTATACATCACCAACAAAATCCAACAGCAAGAGATACAAAGAGAAATTCCATTTCAAACAAATGTTGACAGTATAAAATATTTGGGAATCCATCTACCAAAGAAAAGTCAGGAATTATATGAGCAAAATTACAAAACACTTGCCACAAAAATAAAGTCAGGTTTAAATAATTGGAAAGACATTCAGTGTTCTTGGATAGGCCAAGCGAATATAATAAAGATGACAATGCTCCTTAAACTAATCTATTTATTTAGTACTATACCAATCAGACTCCCAAGAAACTATTTTAATGACTTAGAAAAAATAAAATAAAATTCATATGGAAGAACAAAAGGTCAAGAATTACAAGGGAATTGATGAAAAAAAAAATCAAATGAAGGTGGCCTAGCTATACCTGACCTAAAACTATATTATAAAGCAGCAGTCACCAAAACCATTTGGTATTGGCTAAGAAATTGACTAATTGATCAGTGGAATAGGTTAGGTTCACAGGACAAAATAATGTACAACTATAGCAGTGTAGTGTATGACAAACCCAAAGATCCCAACTTTTGGGATAAGAATTTATTATTTGACAAAAACTGTTGGGAAAACTGGAAATTGGTATGGCAGAAATTAGATATGGACCCACATTTAATGCCATATACCAAGATAAGATCAAAATGGGTCCATGATTTAGGCATAAAAAATGAGATCATAAATAGTTTAGAGGAACATAGGATAGTTTACCTCTCAGACTTATGGAGGAGGAAGGAATTTGTGTCCAAAGGAGAACTAGAGATCATTATTGATCACAAAATAGAAAAATTTGATTACATCAAATTAAAAAGCTTTTTTACAAACAAAACTAATGCAAACAAGATTAGAAGGGAAGTAACAAATTGGGAAAATATTTTTACAGTTAAAGGTTTTGATAAAGGCCTCATTTCCAAAATATATAGAGAACGGATTAAGAAATCACACCATTCTTGAATTGATAAATTGTCCAAGGATATGAACAATTTCCAGATGATAAAATTGAAATTATGACCACTCATATGAAAGAGTGTTCCAAATCACTATTGATCAGAGAAATGCAAATTAAGATAACTCTGACATACCACTACACACCTGTTGGATTGGCTGAGATGACAGGAAAAATTAATGATGAATGTTGGAGGGTATGTGGGAAAACTGGGACACTGATGCATTGTTGGTGGAGTTGTGAAAGAGTCCAACCATTCCGGAGAGTATTTTGGAACTATGCCCAAATAGTTATCACGCTCTGCACACCCTTTGATCCAACAGTGCTACTACTGGGCTTATATCCCAAAGAAATACTGAAGAGGGGAAAGCGACCTGTATGTGCCAAAATGTTTGTGGCAGCCCTTTTTGTATTGGCTAGAAACTTGAAAATGAATGGATGCCATCAATTGTAGAATGGTTGGGTAAATTATGATATATGAATATTATGGAATATTATTGTTCTGTAAGAAATTACCAGCCGGATGAATATAGAGTGGCTTAGAAAGACTTACTTGAATTGATGCTGAGTGAAATAAGCAGAACCAGGAGATCATTATACACATCAACAACAATACTATATGGGATGTATTCTGGTGGAAGTGGATATCTTCGACAAAAAGAAGATCTATCAGTTCCAATTGATCAATAATGAACAGAATCAACTACACACAAAGAAGGAACACTGGCAAATGAGTGTAAACTGTTTGCATTTTTTGTTTTTCTTCCCAGATTATTTTTACCTTCTGAATCCAATTCTTCCTGTGCTACAAGAGAACTGTTCAGTTCTGCACACATATATCGTATCTAAGTTATACTATATTTAACATATATAAGACTGACTGCCCTCTAGGGGAGGGGGTGGAAGGAGGGAATGGAAATATCAGAACAGAAGTGTGTGCAAGGGATAATGTTGTAAAAAAAATACCCATGAATATGTATTGTCAGTAAAATGTTACAATTAAAATAATGTTAACTCCTTCCTTCTTCCCTCTGCTTGCATTTAAGATATGAAAAGACAGAAAGATAGTAACATCTCTAAATCAGCTTATTGATGAGAAAGTTGAAGGGATGGAAAAATCATGGTTAATATAGCTATAAGAAGAACCAGGTCACCAGTTAATGAGATGAACAGTCAAGGGCCTGATCCAAAGGGTATTCAGTAGAACATTGTCTTTATTGTAGTATCACTTTCTTTCATGTTCAGGTTTTTGTGGTAACTTCTAGTGTAATAGAAAAACAATAATTATTTGTGAGTCAGTAGGTTTAATCTAGGAAGCCCTGGCATTATTAAAGATTTGTTAAAGGGTATGTAATTATATCAAGGCACAAGGAAATCAGCCATAAGATTGTAAAATTTTGAGGATTTATAAAACTCCTGGGGAGCCTCTTTGGAATGCGCAATTTGAAGGGTTTGGAAACTGTATCCCTCTCAGATTGCTGAAAACCTTAGTATTCAAAATCAGCTCCGAAGTCTGTGTGGTAAAACATCTATAAACCACAAACCTACTATTAGGAATACATAAGAATAATTTATAGGCACAATTTATGGTGAATAGAGATTGAAAGTTGTTATTTTCCCTCATCTGTGGTTCCTACAACTTGGATTGTTGCATGGGGAAAAAGTAAGTCATAATAGTTATGCTCATTATGCTCTTTGTAGGTCCTAAGGGAAAGAAAGGCAGGAGTGACTTTCCAGGTGAGCATTGGACTAATACCTTGCCTTTGCTCAGAAGTTACAAAGTTGCCTCAATATTTTTCAAAGGGCTGCCAATTGTTTAACTATACACACACTTACACACCTACTTCCCAGAATCATTTTTTCAATTCTCTGGAATTATGCTCAGTATCTTTAAGCACCTACATTGTTGTTTGTTTTTTGCATGCCAGAGTTAGCCCAGTGATGTTGGGAAAAAATACTGTTCATGTCAAATACTGTTCCCTACATACTCTACTGTCTTTTTTTTCCTATGTCATGCACTTTAGAAAGAACATTTTGACACTACACATTGGAAATTAGCTATAGACTAACAAATTTAAAAGCTTTTATAGCAGTCTCTAAACTGTATATATAATTCTTCTGGTGTTACCTAGGTTAGCTTCAGCTTCAATAATTACAAGCTCCCAAATGAAAGCCAGGAAAACCTAGTGAACTAATAATAGATTAAAGGGAAAGTAGAATTTATTATTGGGGTTAAAATAGCCAAGTAGTGTTTTTTTAATGAGGGACACCCCTTTATGTACGGTGTATCACAGGCTTCCACATAGGAAACATGGAAGGGAAATTGATACCTTATGGTCATGTTCCTTTCTGGCATCCTCTTCTTCCTGAGTAGGTATTTTTTTATGACCTTATATTGTACCTATCAATATATAATCTCTGTTATTTTCTAGTTTGGGGGAGGATTGTTAGAAAGTAACTCAGGTGGAATAGGAAAATTCTTGTACTGGGGCTTGATCAAGATTTATCAATGGTTCCTCATAACATCTCCATGGGGTGATTGAATAATTCCCTTTCAATCTTATAGATGAGCAAATAGAAACTCAGAAAGTTTAAGGAAATAATGAGTAGTATTTCCATTACAAAATTATATTTGTTAGGTGACTTCCTCATTATAGGAGGAGGATGGTTTGAGTTCAGATATGGGGAATTTTCAGTATGGGAGATTAGAAGGATATATGCCAGGATAATCTATAAATTTTCATCAGTTACCAAAACATCAGACAAAGCAGAAGCAAAAATCAGAGATTGAGATAAACTTTATGATCATCTCTAAGATGGCTTATGAGCCCACATTCATTTATTTATTTAGGGCACTACTTACCTCATCAAGAGTTCCATCTCCATGCATGCATGAATCTTTGGCATTTGTTTGTGAAGGACATAAAGTGTTCCCAGGCTAAATGGAAAACTGAGCTAGGTTCAGGATAGTTGATTGCTCCTAAGTGTCTGTGGTGTGTAATTCTTCCTGAGAGAGTGAATCTGGAGTTTAAGTAGTGTCCATTTCAACATGAATGGGGTAATAAGGATATAAAATATTATGGACATGTGAGAAACCTTGATGAATACAATGACCTTGGCTGGTGATGAAAGCTCATATTGCCTATAAAATAGGTCAAGCAAAGTGTAGTGGAAAATAGACAAAGTTAAGAATCAAAGGATCTGAGTTATAACCATGACTTCTAATTATGGTTTTGTGATTTTTCAAGGTAGGTCACTGAATTTCTCTATGCTTTAATTTCCTCATCTTTAAAGGGGAACTTGTTAGGGTAGACTAGAAGATCTTTTAGGTTATTTCTGTCTCTAAATTTTATGATTTTTAAAAGTATCTTAATATCACTTAAGTATTTTCTTGGTTCTATAGGAGGGATATCAGAAAATCCAAGAAGTTTGAGATGGCTATTTAATATCTGACCCACTATATATTTCTACCTAGTCTATTGTATCATTATTTCCCAGAGGCCCAGAATGATGCTGTTTCTCTGTTTCCTGAGTATCTAGCAAAATGTCTTATCTTAAACAATCCCTAAATAAATGTTTGTGAATAAATTAATGGGTCCTTTTTCTAAGACCTTACAAAAAAATGTGTGAGTCACATGGACATTCACACTAAAAAAATATGTCAACATGAAGAGTCATATGTTCTAGTAAGAGATACTGTTAAATGCAAAAGAATCACATTATTGTTTACTCACCTCCTTGATTGTAGATACCTATATGTCACATTAGTAAAATATAAACTAAGTTAATCTCTGCATCATTGATCATATCATTTCCTCTTTCTACAACATATTCACTCTTTTCCTTTTTCTACTATTATTCACTCTCTTCTTCCCCTATTTTGAAATATTGAAAACATATCCACTTTTCAATGCTCAATTCAAATTTCACTTCTTTACTGAACTTGATCTAATTCCCTTTCATCATCTCACAGTCCCAGATTAAAGATGAATTTTCTATCTCCTCCAAATTCTTATAGCACCTCTTTAATATTAATATTTTACTAATATATATATATGTATATATATATATATATATATATATATATTTTTTTTTTTTTTTTTTTGGAGGATAACATATTTTTTGCAAAGGGCAGCAAGATAGAATCAATAGAACCAGTCAGAGAGAAGAAAGTCTAGATTCAAATCCTGTCTTAGTTACTTATTGGCTGTTTGATGCCAGTCAAGTAATTTAATGTCTCAGTGATCCAAGTAACTCTCTAAGACTAAAAGAAAAGTTGTACAACAGATGCTGACCTGAACTGGCTTTTTCAGTGGGAATTTCCTATACCAAAGAAATTGCAGAGTCAAATGTAATCACATCATCATAACCATCATCATGATCATTATCATTTATTATCTTTTCTTCCAGAGCAAATATGACTTATCTTAGAACTATGTTTTATCACTAGTAATTTCATTTTATGATATAATTGACTTAATACAGCACCTAGTTCAAATATTCTGCCTTTGGGCATGATTATAGGATCATTTAGGAGATGGTCTTTATCCTCACAATAATACCCAAATTGAATAGGTCTACTCCAAGAGAAAACAAAAAGACTCACAAAAAATGAAAACTTTGAGACAACATTGTGTTAGAAAGCAATTCCTTGCTGTCCAGTTTTGTTAATACCTCAACTCTGAAGCATTCCATTGAAACTCAAGAATAATCTATTCTGTCCAGTCAAAGAAGGGGCAAAAGGATATACCAGATCATCAGAATATATAAAAAAATGTCAAAATTTTTGCTGTTATTATTTGTTGTTATAAATGTTTACCTAAATCTGTGGTTCCATCTATATAATTATGAATGGGATGGTAATCCTCAAGTAAAAACAAATCCTTTATCCATGCCAATTTCCAATTTTCTGTGATTTAAAAGCTTGTATGTAGTATGTATGTGTGTGGTATGGTATGTAATAGTTTTGAGTGTGAGATAATCAAGACAACACAACCAATGTATATAAATTTTAGTATTTGTAAAATGATTTGGGGAAGATGGTAGACTAGGTCAGAAAATTCTAAGATCTTCAGATTTCCCTCACAAACAAAATAAAACAGCATATCAGGTGAATGTAGAGAAGTAAAAATTGAGGAGAGTCAGAACAAAACAGTTGTCCTCCAGGGACAACTAGAGAAGATTCAAATAAAAATACCAAGATGGAGATTTGCCTTGTGTGAAAAAAAATCAAATATGGCAGACACATAATTAGAATCACACAAGATCTTACAGGAGATATATGATAAATTCACAGGTCTTAGAATACTATATATTGAAGTTGCTGTGGTTGCAGTTGCAAACATCATACCCCAAAACTAAGCATAAAATTGGATAAAAAATAAAGACATCCAATCAATTGCCAGACTTTCAGTATTTCATTGCAAAAGAAGCTGATTTGGTAAATAAGAAAAATTTGGTATACAAAGAAATAAATTAAAAAAACATCAAAAATTAAATATAAGGGACTCGATAAGGACAGTGCTTGTTTTTGTAATTTGAAATATAAAGTGTATGACTAAGATTATTATTAGCAATTGAGTGTTTTGAAAGAAAGAGTGGGGCAGAGTTGAGTGTAATGTGATTCTGAAAAGCAAAAGTGCAGGAAAAGACAAAAAGAGTAATATGTTATACAACTAAGGTGTGAGAGGAAGAACTGCCACAGAATTAGGTGAGAAGAGCTGGTAGTTCAGAAACCCTACTGTCATTAGGAATGTGTTAGAAAAGAACAATACATATATATATACATATATGTATATATGTTCCTATATATATATTCATATATAGTTGTCTAAATTCATACAAATTAAAAGGAGAAGGGGATAGGGAGAGGGAAAAGATAAGGGAAGGATTTTAGAGGGAACCCTACTCACATCAAATCTGGGTTAAAGAGAAAACAACATTTACATATAGAAGGGAATAAAAATCTTCTAATTTTATAAAGACATGAGAATGAGTGAATAAAATAAGGAGGTGATATAGAATGGAATGTAGATTAACTGAAATGGGATAAGCTGTATAAATAATGGAATGGGATAAAGAGGGAACAACTATTTCTTTGGAACACTATAAAAATCTAAATTTAGATAGAAAAAATGGATGAATTGATAAATAGTGAAAGGCTATGAACAGACAATTTTCAGATGACGAAATTAAAGCTATTGATAGTCATATGAAGAAATGTTCTAAATTACTATTGAATAGAGAAATGCAAATTAAAACAACTCTGAAGTACTGTTTCACACAACTCAGATTGGCTAAGATAACAGGAAAAGATAATGATAAATGTTCGAGGGAATGTGAGAAAATTTGGACACTGATGCATTGTTGGTGGAGTTATAAAATGATCCAACCATTTTGGAGAACAATCTGGAACTATAGGACTATAAAGGACTATAAAACTATGCATACTCTTTAATCCAGCAGTACCACTAACTTGGGCCTGCATTCCAAGAAAATCATAAAGGAAAAAAAAAGGCCTACATTTGCATAAATATTTGCAGCAACTCTTTTTTGTAGTGGCAAAAAACTGGAAAATAAGTAAGTAGATGTTGATCCATTGGGGAATGGCTAAATAAGTTGTGGTATCTGAAAAAAATGGAATATTATTGTTTTATAAAAATGATGAACAAGCTGATTTTATTTTTAATAGTAGCTTTTTATTTTCAAAATATTTGCCAAACGTTTTCAAAATTCTACCTTGCAAAACAGTGTTCCAAACTTTTCTCGCTCCCTTTCCCCACCCCTCCACTAGGCAGTAAGTAATTATTATATTTTAAACATGTGCGATTTTTATACATATTTCTACAATTATCATGCTACACAAGAAAAATCAGATAAAAAAGGGAAAAATGAAAAAGAAAACAAAAAAAATAACAAAAAATAACAACAAAAAGGTGAAACACATTCAGTCCTCACAGTCCTCTTTCTGGATGCAGATGTTCTGTCCATAACAAATCTATTAGAATTCATTGTTGAAAAGAGCCACTTTTCATCAGAATTGATCACCACATAATCAACCAAGTTGGTTTTAGAAAGGTTTGGAAAGGGGGAGAGCCAAGATGTCAGAGAGGACACATGCATCTATCTAAGCTATTCCTTTCCCTCAGACTACTTCTTTTATGAAAGACCTCAAAATTAGTGCTTGACTGAAAAATACAAACAAACAAACTCATGAATATTGGGAGTATAACACATTACCAACAGAAGATTTCTTCAAAATTTGCCAGAAAAAGTCTATTTTTTGCTGCAGGCAGTGATAGTTAGACCAGGAGCAGGGTCAGGAAAGTTGGCAGTGAGAGCATGGAAGGCAGCTTATGGTGAGCAGACCTGGGGTGAGAGGGGTGGGGGTAGTCTGGCCGGGGGGGGGGGGGGGGGCGAATCTGCAGGGAGAACTTTACCACAGTGTGAGCTACTTTGCTCTAACAACAAGCCAGTAGATCAGCAGAGAAGCTATAAACACAGGAGTTAAAGAAAAATTACAGTCTCTCAGGACTTGGTCACACCCACACAATACCCAGAGTGATTCAGCACACTCTCAGAGCACAACCTCTGTGCAGACTCAATGCAGCCATTGCTGTCCCATTGCTGCTTCACTGCTACTTCCTCTTGTCTGTAGAAGAATCTTGGTAATACCTCACTACTCCCAATAATCAGACCATAGTTTTTTGTTTTGTTTTGTTTTGTTTTGTTTTTTTGAAAATTAGGAAAAAAGCAAAGTGTGCTCTAACTATTGATAGCTTCTATACAAAAAGAGAGCAGACTTCAAACCCTGAGGAGACTAAAAACAGTTTGTCTCTAGATGAAACCCCAAAGGGGGATATGATCTGTCCCCACCATACAAGGCTCTCATAGAAGCAATAAAAAAATAAAAATAAAAAAAAAAAACACAAGAGAGCTAGAAGAAAAATGGAGAAAAGAAAAGGAAGCTTGGCAAGAGGGTCTGGATAAGTCATCCTACTCATTTAAAGATACAGTGGATAAAGAAATAAATTCCCTGAAAACAGAATTAGTGAATTGGAAAAAGAAAATAGATCTTTAAAAAATAAAATTGGGGAAATGGAAAAAAAAATCCGTAGAATAAAACAACTCATTTCAAAACTCAATTGGACAATTACAAAAAGAAATGAAAACATAAATGAAGAAAATAATTCATTAAAATCTAAACTGAACAAATGAAATGAATGACTCAAGGAGACACTAAGAACACATTCCTAATGACAAGCAAAATAAAAAAAAAAACATTAAAAAATTTTAAACTGTTAAATACCTACTTGGGAAAACCACAGACTTGGAAAATAGATCTTGGAGAGATAATATGAGAATTATTGGACTTCCTGAAAATTATGATTTAAAAAAAGAGCCTAGACACTATTTTTCAGGAAATCATCAAAGAAACAGAGGGTAAAATAGACATTGAAAGAATTCATCAATCACCTACTGAAATTGATACCAAAATTAAAACTCCAAGAAATATTATGGCTAACTTCAAGAACTATCAGACCATGGAAAAAATACTAAAAGCACCTAGAAAAAAAACAACTCAAATACAGAGGAGCCACAATAAGGATTACCCCAGATCTAGCAGCATCCACATTAAAGGATTGAAGGGCTAGGTATCTGATATTCTGAAAGGCTAAGGAACTTGGTATATAGCGAAGAATAACTTACCCAGCCGCAATGAGCATTTTTTCCAGGGAAGAAGATGGACATTCAATAAAATAAGTGAATTCCATCTATTTCTTACTAAAAACAAAATGGAATTAAAAAGTTTCATCTCCAAATATAGGACTCAAGAAAAACATAAAAAAGTAGAAAGAAATCTTGAGAAACATATTTCTATTATGAGTGTACATAAAGAATACATGTATAATTTGGTTTTAATGTTATAATATAAAAAAGAAGGTAGAGGTGGAAAGGAAATTATACCAGAAAAAGCCAGGGGAAAATAGACCAAAAATAATTGGAAACTAAATGATCTCATACTAAAGAATGATTGAGTGAAACAGCAAATCATAGACATAATTACTAACTTCACCCAAGAAAATGACAAAAATGAGACACCATACCAAAATGTATGGGATGCAGTCACAGAGGTAATAAGGGGAAATTTTATATCTCCAAAGCCTACTTGCATAAAATAGAGATAGAGAAGGTCAATGAATTGGGCTTGCAACTAAAAATGTTAGAAAAGGAGCAAATTAAACCCCCCCAGTCAAATATTAAACCTGAAATTCTAAAATTAAAAGGAGAGATTAATAAAATTGAAAGTGAAAAAAAAACACTATTGAATTAATAAATCAAACAGAGTTAGTTCTATGAAGAAATGGTTCTGTGAAAAAAGCAACAAAATAGTAAATTTGATTAGAAAAAGGTAAGAGGAAAATCAAATTGTTAGTCTTAAAAATGAAAAGGGAGATCTTGCCACTAATGAAAAAGAAATCAGACCAATATTTAGGAGTTACTTTGCCCAACATTATGCCAATAAATTTGATAACTTAAATAAAATAGATGAATACCTTAAAAATATAGGTTGCCCACTTTAACAGAGGAAGAAGAAATTTGTTAAACATTCCCACTTTAAAAAATTAAATATAACAAGGTATTAATCAACTCCCTAAGAAAAAATCCCCAGGACCAGATGGATTTACATGTGAATTCTACCAAACCTTTAAAGAATAATTAACTCCAATGCTATTTAAACTATTTGAAAATAATAGGGATTGAAGGAGTCCTATCAAATTCCTTTTATGAGGCAGACATGGCACTGAAATCTAAACTAGGTAGGTTGAAAACAGAGAAAGAAAATTATAGACCAATCTCCCTAAGGCATATTGATGTAAAAATCTTAAATAAAATATTAGCAAACAGATTACAATCATTCCCAGGATAATACACCATGACTATATATGATTTTTTTTTACCAGGATTGCAGGGATAGTTCAATATTAGGAAAACTATTAGCATACTTAACTGTATCAATAACCAAATTAACAAAAAACATATGATCACATCAAAAGATGCAGAAAAAGCATTTTGTAAAATCCAACGTGCATTCCTATTTAAAACACTTGATAATAAAGGAATAAATGGAGATTTCCTTAAAATAGTTAGGAGCATCTATTTAAAACCATTAGTTAGCATCATATGTAATGGGGATAAATTGGAACCATTCCCAATAAGATCAGGAGTGAAACAAGGTTGCCCACTATCACCATTACTATTCAATATAGTACTAGAAACTCTAGCTTTGGCAATAAGAGTTGAGAAAGAGATTAAAATAATTAGAGTAGGTAATAAGGAACCCAAACTATCACTCTTTACAGATGATATGATGGTATACTTAGAGAACACCAGTGATTCTACTAAAAAGTTAATAGAAAAAATACATAACTTTAGCAAAGTTGCAGGACACAAAACAAATCTACATAAATACTCAGCATTTTTATATATCACAACAAAATCCAACAATATGAGATACAAAGAGAAATTCCATTTAAAATAACTGTTGCTCATATAAAATATTTGGGAATCTACCTGTCAAGGGAAAGTCAGGAACTATATGAGCAAAACTACAAAACACTTTCCACACAAATAAAGTCAGATCTAAACAATTGGAAAAAATATTAAGTGCTCTTGGATAAGTAGAGCGAATATAATAAAGATGGCAATGCTACCTAAACTAATCAATTTATTTAGTGTTATACCAATCAGACTCCCAAGAAACTATTTTAATGACCTAGAAAAAATAACAACAAAATTCACATGGAAGAACAAAATGTCGAGAATTTCAAGGGAACTAATGAAAACAACAATGAAATGAAAGCAGCTTAGCTGTATCTGATCTAAAACTATATTACAAAGCAACAGTTACCACAAGCATTTGGTATTGGCTAAGAAACAGACTAGTTGATTAGTGGAATAGGTTAGGTTCACAGGACAAAATAGTCAATAACTATAGCAATCTAGTGTTTGATAAACCCAAAGATCCCAACTTTTGGGATAAAAATTCACTATTTGACAAAAACTGCTAGGAAACCTAGAAATTAATATGGCAGAAACTAGACATTGACCTACACTTAACATTGTACAACAACATAAGATCAAAATAGGTTCATGATTTAGAAAAATAAGATTACAAATAAATTAGAACAACATAGGATAGTTTACTTCTCAGACTTGTGGAGGAGGAAGGAATTTGTGACCAAAGAAGACCTAGAGATTATTATTGATCACAAAATAGAAAATTTTGATTACATCAAGTTAAAAGTTTCTGTACAAACAATATTAATGCAAACAAGATTAGGAGGGAAGCAATAAACTGGGGAAACATTTTTACAGTTAAAGGTTCTGACAAAGGCCTCATCTCTAAAACATATAGAGAATTGACTCTAATTTATAAGAATTCAAGCCATTCTCCAATTGATAAATATTCAAAGGATATGAACAATTTTCAGATGATGAAATTGAAAATATTTCTACTCATATATAATAACAGTGTTCTATATCACTATTGATCAGAGAAATGCAAATTAAGACAACTCTGAGATACCAATACACACGTCATATTACCTAAGATGACAGGAAAAAATAATGATGAATATTGGAGGGGATGTGGGAAAACTGGGACACTAATATACTGTTGGTGGAACTGTGAATGGATCCCAGCTATTCTGGAGAGCAATTTGGAACTATGCTCAAAAAAAGTTATCAAACTGTCCATACTCTTTAATCCATCAGTGTTACTATCCCAAAAAGATATTAAAGAAGAGAAAGGGACCTGTATGTGCAAAACTGTTTGTGGCAGCCCTTTTTGTAGTGCCTAGAAACTGGAAATTGAATGGATGCACATCAATTGGAGAATTTCTGAATAAGTTGTGGTATATGAATATTATGGAATATTAGTGTTCTGAAGAAATGACCTGCAGGTTGAATAGAGAGAGGTTTGGAGATACTTCCATGAACTCATGCTAAGTGAAATGAGCAGAACCAGGAGAACATTATACACTTCAACAACATTACTATATGAGGATAAATTCTGATAGAAATGGATATTTTCAGCAATGAGAAGATCCAATTCAGTTGGAACAGAACCATCTACACCCAGAGAAAAACACTGGGAAATGAATGTGGACTGCTTGTGTTTTTTTCTGCCCAGATTATTTTTATCTTTCTGAATCCAATTTTTCTTTTGCCACAGGAGAACTGTATAAATATGTACACATATATGTATTTAAGATATACTTTAACATGTTTAATTCATATGAGACTGTCTGACATCAAGGGCAGGAGTGAGAGAAAGGAAGGGAAAAGTGGGAACAGAAGTGATTGCAAGGGACAATGTTAAAAAAATTACCCATGTATATATTCTGTCAATAAAAAGGTATAAGAAAAAAATTAAAAATAATTTATATTTTGATAAAAAAATGAAAGGTCTGGAAAGATTTACATGAACTGATACTGAGAAGAACAAGCATAACCAGGAATACATTGTATATGGTAACAGCAAGATTGTGTGATGATCAAATATGAAAGCTTGGCTCTTCTCAGCAGTTCAGTGATCCAAGGCAATCTCAATAAACTTTGAATAGAAAACTTCAATTGCATCCAAAGAGAGAACTCTGGAGATTTAATATAAATCAGCTACACATGCTATGTTAACTTTTTTTTTCTTTTTTTTTTTTCTTGAGATTTTCCTTTTTGTTCTAATTTTTCTCTCCCTATGTGATTAATAAAAATATGTGTTTTAAAGACAAATGAATGTACATGTACAACCAGAGAAAAAATAAAACAATATAAAAAATAAAGGGGCTAAGAGGAAAGGTTGGAGAAAGAGGAAAGGAAAGGATCCTTAGAAGTGGTGTAAATTAAGTAACAGGAGGGAAATTAAATAAATTATCATTTAGAAGTAAAACATTTGAGCTAGGAGGAATAGGAAATAAGAGACAAACAAAAATAAAACAAAGATCAGGAGTAGTTATGTAAAAAAGTAAAGAAGTAAGGATAGTACTTGTAATGTTAGAAAAAAGTTAAAATTAAATATATTTAATTATCAAAAAAGGAAAAAAAACTAAATTAATTTTATACATTATATAAGTTGCTTTAATCAAAATTGTTTTAAACTAAGATAATTATACAGTATATGGTTGAAATATTACTGTTTTATAGCGAAAGATGAAGTGGTGGAAAAACATGGAAATAATTTTGAAGAAAAATCTTCAGTGTCAGAGAAACAGAGGAGAAACAAGCACACTATTGTCATACATACATTCATATGAATGTATCTATGTGTCTATATGCACAGATAAACATACATGATTATAGTTGTATGTATGTATATACATCTATTTGTTTTTATATGTGTGTATCTATGCTTAACTGTAGCTTTCTTAGGGGAGAAGGGGAGAAATGGGGGGTAACATAAAGTAAAAACTCACAACAGACAACAAAAAAAATAAGGAAACAAAGAAAACATGAACACCTCTAAATATCTATAAATATCTAGTTTTTATATAGGCTTTCTTGAAATGGACATTTATTGCTTTATATTTTAAACCCTCCCATATTTTTTTTCTGTTTTATACATGTAAAAATATTTTCCCTATAAAAAATAACATTTGAAGTTTGAATTGAATTTAGTTCTTCATGACCCTGAAATTAATTCTCTATACACATCAATATGTTGCCTTGTTGATATGGAACCAGAGGAAGAGGAGGAGGAGTAGAAAGAAGAGAACAATGAAAAGAAATACTTGTAGAGAGTGTAGGGCAGATGAACTCTGGTGAAATTAAATACCATTTAATAAGCTTAAAGAATGAGGTCTTTGTCCTGGCATGGAGAGTGTCTCCCTATACAATCTGTGAACATCTACAGTGATATCATAATAAGAGTTTTTTTTTTCATTCTTACAATTGAAAATCAATAAATTTGTACCTTTTCCTGAAAATCGAGAAAAGAGAAAAGAAAACAAACAAATATGAGATAATGAAAATGGAATTAATCAAAGAAACAGACTGTGTAAGCTCCTTGGAACCCGTTATGCTCCCATTGCTATTCTAGGGAATTATGTCAGTAAGGAAATCATAGTCTGAGAAAAGTAGAGGACCATGTATCCCAAGAGATGGCAACAGACAGAGGCATCAGGGAAAAAGTGGAAATTGCTGGACCAGGTAGAAGCTGAAGGAGATAAAGTTGGCTTCAGTGGAGTGGCAATAGTGGAACAAAGGACTTAATCACTGATCAGGAAAATAATTGTGGAACACAAAGAGAGAGTTCCTAAGTCATACTGAATTTCTAGGACAAATTAATGAGAGGAACATTGAGGTCAAAGAAGAGTCAGAGACAAAGGAGTAGTCATTGATAGAGCCAAACTTTGAATGACCAATTTCTCATCATAACTCTAATGTGTTTTACAAAACTTCAATTACAAAATATGTCAATATTCCAGTGATACCAAAGTGATTTCCCATTGAATGAAATACTGAATGCTATGGTAATCTTATAAATCTTGTAAATTATATACCTCCCTTTTCAGTCTTCTTACACTTCAATCCCTTTCATCTCCCTGTGATTCAGTGACACTGGTTTCCTTGTGGTTCCTTTCATAAAACATTCCAGCTCCATACTTAGTAAATTTTCTTTTTTGAAAAATTCAGTATTATTTTATTTTTACAATTACATGTAAAGATAAAAGAACATTTTCATTGACACTCTCCTCCCCCTCACCGTCCAATGCCATATATCTCACTTCTATTTTCTGTATTCCATGATTTCAATCAAGCCTCATCTAAAATCTTAGCATCTTCATCAATTACCCTGAATTCTAATGCATTCTTTTTGTGATTGCTTCCAAGATAACTTATGTGTTTTAGTACATTTTTATTACTATGTTGTCTCTCCAATTAAATTATGAACTTCCTAAAATATGAAAGTATGTTCACATTTCTTTCTATTATCAAAAAAATTGCATGGGAACTGAGAGATCTTTCATTACCCATTCTGTAAAGACTTGAGCCTGGAATTATTCCTAATATAAGTATATAGGATCCAAGATTAAGGCATTGGCTGTATGTCACATTTTAAGTTATTCCTGCTGCTAAAATTTTATCAAAGTTCACAGCATTGTTATCTTGAACTGAGAGGAGGTCTAAGCTATATATATCTATATCTATATCTATATCTATATATATATATATATGTGCAGACACACATATATGCATATATTATGATATATGTGTGCATGTATGTGTGCCCATATGTGTGTTGTACTCTTTGATGCACTTTGTTTCCATAGTTAACTCTTTTTGTATCCTCATTCCTTCCTTGCTGTGGATAGGCACTTAGCCTTTGACTTATGAAATCTGACTATCCTTTCCTATTATTTTTTGAATGCTTCTTTCTCCAGAATGGGGCTTATCAAACCTGGAATATGAAGGTTGATTTGTGTTAAGGTCCTGAATTTATTACTGTTTCATTTGAGAACTTGGACCTTGACTGTGATTATTATTTGATTTGATAAGTCCTCAATTTATCTGGGTTTTTTATTGAATGATGTTATGGCTCCCCAACTGATTTATTTTATGACTGCTAATGTTATAGAGGAACATTTGTTGAATTTGGAAATTTGCATTGTGGAAGTTGGCATCATGCCTCTGGAAAGTATTAACTCAATTAATTTCTCTAAATTTTTATTTCCTTTAATGTTGAATTGGGATAGTAATATGACCATTTCAAAAAATTTCTGTGAATAAAGTGTTTATAAGCTATGAAGTTCTTTATGGTTATCCTATTATGGAACATTTACCTTTGGATACTGATACATTCCCAATATCTCTTTTTCCCTGGTTTCCATTTTTGTAATAATTTAACAATTGATTCAATTCAGGAATTGTAGTCTTTTACTACAATGTTCATGGGAAAATATATCCATTAGTATTCCCTTTATCTGACTACCATTTCTATCTCTGTAGACTTAGAAAAGAACTGAACTGGAGTGTTTCAAAGTCATTTGTATTCATCCATATTTCAACCCTTGCCTGAAATGGATGGAGCACAAATGTTTATAATGGTGGTGATGTTGATGGAAGTCAGATGATCTGGTCAGATCCCAGGTACATAATTATGTAATTTTGACCAAGTTAGTTTTTACTTCAATTGCTTAAATTGTATAATAAGCAATATTATCCTAGATCATCTCTCAGATGTGCTATTCTATCATTCTACAAGAAAATGAACTGAATATTGGTTGATATGGTCACTGAGAAGAAAATATTTTTTATACATTTTATTCTTCCAATCTTTGTAGTCTTTATTTCTACTTTATCAATAATGATTCCTCTGAAGTTCTTAGGTTTCAATTTTTGTAATCTTTAACAATTATAGCATTGATTCAATGACTCTGGAATTATAGTCTTTTACTACAATGTTCATGGGAAAACATATCCATTAGTATTCCCTTTATCTGACTTTTTGCCATCTCTGAAGCCTTAGTACTTGGGTGTTTCAAGTCATTTATATTTACCTTCAATTTCCATCAGAGACTCTTAGTGGATTCCATATGTATGGAAATTTAAAAAGATGTAACTGTTCTGCTATCTACTTAAATTTCTTACTACAGTGAATGTCCAAATCTATGCACTCATCTCTAACAAAGAATTAGCAAAGAATGAGAAACCAATAAGGATGACATGCACATAGCTCATTACTGAATAATATTGATATAGACTATATTGCATCCATATGCTTCCATTTCTAGAATGAAATTGTCTCACCAATATTAATGTAACCAGAATGTCCATTTATTTCAATTGGATTATGCAGAGCAGAAGGTCTTGAAGAATGAATTTAACTCTTTTTTCCACATGTTAAAATCTTCCAAATTTTGTATTCTCTGTAATTCTGTACATATTTTAAATGCTAAAAAATTAGGGGAGCTTTAAAAAAGATTGTTAAGAGCTGACCTGAATATATAAACAAAAGTGTTAATCCTGCAGAGGAAAGATTGAATTAGAAATGAGATAATTCTGAATGAAGATATAATGGAAGAAGTATATAGACAAGGACAGAAGATTTCAGTTCATTAACTGAAATAGTATTAATAAGCTGGCTGTACTATCTCATTGATCAACTCTGTGAAAGTGAATTGTATATTTCTAGATTGAAATGTTGGAAAGTATGTTAATACATGGCCTAAAGACTTAACCAGAATTGCATCTGTCCTTCCTCGGTGCTGTAACACCTACAACATAATAGAGTTTGTTACAAGTGAAGTGTGACAGTGAAAGCCTCATTTTAAGATAGGTTGATAAATTTTATGGTTTTAAAATGACCCCCATGTCTACATTATTATTTTCTTGGCTCTTTACATCCATAATTCTGATATTTTCCTGCCCTTCTTACATTAGTCTTATCCTATAGCACAGGACCACAGAGCTTCATTTTAGAAAGCTCATGTTTAAGTTGCACCAGAGAACAGACCATTCATCCTTTGAAAGAATATATGAACTAATATCTCTTCCATGACAGCATTCATTTTATATGAAGCTCTGAAAATAGAACTTGGGACCTGTGATTTATTTAGTTTGAGTATTATATTTAAGGAGCTATACCTCACAAAGTCTTCACAATAAACCACATTTTTGTGATCAGCATCCCTAAAAATGGAGTCCCAAAGAGGGGATTGTCTTTTCCCCTTTTCAACCCCATGCTAACTAAAACCAATACCAATGGCAGCTACCACCATTTTTTTTCACACAATAATGGTGCATAGAAATTATTGCAAATTAAATGGCCTTTCAGAAGACTTCCAAGAGGAATTTATTTTCTCAAATGCCTAAATTTCTTCCAGGGGATACACAGCTGTTCTGTGTTTTTAGTTATTTGGTTTGAACTGTGGCAAGTCTGAGCCAGAAATATCCCTTAAAAAGAAAATAAATAAATAGATATGTCTACCTCATGTGGCTAGTTCAATAGTGTTGTGTGAACATAACCTCCAGCTGGGTCAGTCCCATTGTATTCCTCCCTGTGTGGTTACTCTTATGAAATGGAAATATAGATATTATCAAACTCTAGCTTCTTTCTCCTTTTTATAGTGATATGCTGAGAAAAAGTCAATATATGTGAAGTGTTTTGAGATCTTTGGATGAAAGGAGCTATAGAAATGAAAATCTTATTACTGTTGCCTTAAAAAAAAACACACAGATATGTGATATAATTCAAGGTCCTGAGACTTTCCACAATCCTCAATGCCATGAACAAGTACTACCAAAAATAGACACAATTATCTCACTCTATCCTAAACATTTCCCTATCTGTCTGATCTCTGGTTAGAAAGTAACATCTAGCATAACATTTGCTCATTGGAAAAATGAAAGTTTTACTCTGATGGCAATATTTCCTGGCAGATATAGGTGATTTTTGCAACAGTTAAAATAATCCTATATTTTGTGCAGCAGTTCAGGACCATAATAAATAACCATAGACTAAATGGATAAAAATTACTGTCATTAACCATTCATTGGATTGTATTTCTGTTTATTCTTGTTCTACTACTCTTCCAATATTTCAGTCCAAAGAAGATATTGATATTTCTAGTGGCCAAACACTTTTCACTACTTCTTATGTATTATAATTTATCACAGAGATAAACATAGTTTAATACTATTTTTCTGTTTAATATAACAAAAGAGATGTATTTTGAAAATGTGCTTCTAAAAGGGCATGATTCATATTCTACTCAGACTGTCCTTCACAACTAATATTTCCAACTCAGTGATAACAGGAAAATGGCACCTTTCTCAATTTTATTTTTCATTCTGAAGACACAAGTATAAAATGGTTATATAATAACAAAAGGTGGTTCCACAATGAATTCTAATGCTCTACACAATCTTTCTTTTTATTTACCCATACTCAAGAAAATAAATGTAAGTGAATGTATAATATTGAGACTACGGCTGAGACATATTTATATTTTAGTGAACTCCATTATTGACCAAAAAATTGTCAGATTGTCAGGTTGTTAGCTTGTTAGCTATGTCCTATGATGCTCATGTTCATATATGTGTATATATATATATATATATATATATATATATATATATATATATATACATACACACACATATATGTATTTATGCACCCACACCCACACCCCCCCCCCCCACACACACACACATACACACCTTAATGTTATTAAAGGACATCTTAAATATACACACATATGTGTGTATATATGAATATATGTATATATATACATATATTTATATAAATATATGCATTTTCAAATAAGATAGCATTAATAAAATATTCAACCCAGTGTCCCTGCTTTCCCACATCCCCTCCAACATTCTGTATTATCTTTCCCTGTCATTCTAGCCAATCTGATAGGTGTGTAGTGGTATCTCAGAGTTGTCTTAATTTGCATTTCTCTAGATTAATAATGACTTGGAGCATCTTTTCATATGACTAGAAATAGTTTCAATTTCTTCATCTGAGAATTGTCTGTTCATATCCTTTGACCATTTCTCAATTGGAGATTGGCTTGATTTCTTATAAATTAGAGTCAACTCTATATATTTTGGAAATGAGGCCTTTATTGGAAACTCTGATTGTAAAAATGTTGAAATGCACTTTTTATTATTGTTATTCTACCCCTACATTATTATTTTGTACAGAGACATAATTTGGAAGCCTCAGCATCAGCTAGAGTATTTGGTACTTACTCATTAGATGCAATACTGTCAAATCAGAATTAGTATTTTGCAACAATCCACATGATCTTTCACTGTTTTGGTGAAATCAGGAAATGAAATATTAATGTGTGTAAGCAAAGAAAGGAAAATTAGGATCCATGCCAATGATATACAAGGGCATTCAACTCATATGTGTTTAACGGATCTTCAAGTCAGAGTTAATATTAAAACTATCTATCACATCCTCTTTCCCCCATAAGCTCAGGAAGGAACAGATTTAGTAACAGTAAGAGCAGCATGAACATCTGCAGATGACACATTTTCTTACATGTATGGCTTCTTCTCCAAGGCTTTATAGCCATTTACATGAGGGACATCATAAAATGCTATTCTTGATAAGTAGGTCCTTGTCAAAGCTGCTGAAGGGATCACAATGCCTGTCAGAGACAACTGTTCACTTAGGTTCTGCCACCCTCAAATGAGTGGCTTTATAAATAGTTCCCACTTTGGAAACACATAATCAATCTTGTCTAAAACTCTTAGGAAGGAGAAAGTTACATGTAATAACATTTCAAAAGTGATAGAAATATCTGTCTTTTTATGATAGCTTTGTAATCACAATTGAATTTTCCTCATTTCAATATATGATATCATGTGTACATTCTTCCCAACAGAAATCCACTTGAGCCACAAAGTCCAGAAAGGTTTTGAATGCCTAAAAGGGGTTTGTGATTTGAATAGAAGATTTTGCAGAAACTTTACTTGATTAAACAGGACTGCAGTGAACAGCAAGCCTTGAAGACTTGCCAGACTTATTAGAATTGAGTGTTGGATAAATAAGTAATGAAGGGACATGTCTGAGCCCTGTCCTAATCATGGTTCATAACCTGTGATACATAGAGTACTTGGAAGCGTCAGCCATTCACACAGCAAGCTCTCTTGGCATTAACATATTAAAGACCAAATTCTGTCTGGCATTTAATCTTCTCTTTCAATATCAGAGGTGCATATCTGATCATTCTCATATTCCTTTATTCAAGATTGTCCATTCCTGCTCTTTCTGTCTTTTTTTTTTGTCTGTTTATTTCTATCATCTTCTGATTAGTATAGAGAGCTAGCTCATTTTTCAATAAAAAAAAAAACAAATAACCAATTATAAACAAAATAAGGGAGCATGACTTTCAAACCAGATAGCTAGTGCTTGGAACTACAAGTAACTGTCTTTCTAGGTACAAAGGAATATTAATATAATTTTCTATTAGCAAAAAACCAAACCTATACTTGTTCATAGTCAGTACATCAAAAAAGAATATCTGCCTGATTGGATTCCAAATAAATATTCATGTATTCCAAATACAGTATGAGAGAGAGAGAGAGAGAGAGAGAGAGAGAGAGAGAGAGAGAGAGAGAGAGAGAGAGGTTTTTTAAGCTTTTTATTTTCAAAACATATGCACAGAGGCGGAGCCAAGATGGCGGAGAAGAAACACACGACTCAGTGAACGTCCTCACTCCCTCACAACCAATTAGATAAATTAAGTCTCAGAATTAGCTCAGGACTGATAGATACCATAAGGACTGGAAGCACGACTTACCAGCTGAAGAGAATCTGGAGTTTCAACAGGAAAGGTCAGTTCTCAGGGGAGGAATAAGAGAGACCAGCACAGACGGTGGGGTAGTGGAACACTGCGCCCATTGCGCTGGGAAGGGCTCTGGGATCAGAGAAGCCACTGAGGTAAAGGAATCTGGCACAAGCTGTTAGCTCTTCTCTGCTAATTATTTAGCAGTTCAGAAGAGAAAGCCAAAATATTTTAAAACTCAGATTAGATTTTCCCCGATCCTGGGGGTGACTCAGCAGATCTCTGCACCAGGGGTGTGGGCTCAGCTACCACCTGAGAATAGTTAAGAGATTGACAAGTGGGTGGATATGGCCCAAGGCAACACACACTGCCTAGCTTAGCTGGAGGGAGTGGAACTCAGCTCCAGGAAGTCCCAGAGAAGCGGAACCTTTGAACTAGGGACCTCGGTTTCGGGCAGACACTTCCAGTTTGAGCACAGGGGCTTTTCATGTCACCTGCTGCAGACATCCACGCCCCACCCAGACACATAGGCTGGGCTTTGTGCTGCCTTTACTGTTCTACACCCTCGAAGCACAGCAGTGCTAATCACCTCTGAGGCACTTCCAGGGAGGGGGTGGGGAACTCTCTCCCAGAGCTCTATCTTAGCTCAGGAGCAGGAGCCGCTGCATCCATCCGGTCTGGGAGGAAGCTGGTAAAGAAGTAAATAAATAATTTCCTACCCCAGGGACAGACCCCAAAAGATTTTTTAAGTATGAGCAAAAACGCTAGAAAAACCATAGATTCCTTCTATACAGAGAAAGAGCGGGTATCCAACCCCGAGGAAGTTAACAGCAGAGAGACAGCAGATAACAACCTAAAGGGGAACGATTCCTGCCCCCCATCACATAACTCTCTCCTAGAAGAAACTCTTAAAAAATTGAGGGAGATTGAAGAAAAATGGGGAAAGGAAAGGGAAGCTATGATAGAGAATAACAACGTCCTGAAATTGGAGTTGGAAAAAATAAAGAATTCACAGGAGATGCAGGGAAACAAAATTTATGAATTAGAAAAGGTTAAAAAAACACAGGAAAGTAGGATTTCTGAATTGGAAAAGATAAAAAAGTCTCAAGAAAATAGAATTTCTGAATTGGAAAAAGAAAATAATTCTCAAAAAAAAATTAGGGAAATGGAAAAAAATTCAATAGAGCAAAATAATTCATTTAAAAACGAAATTGGGCATTTACAAAAAGAACTAAAAACTGTGAAAGAAGAAAATAACTCCTTAAAAGTCAGGATGGAACAAATAGAAATGAATGATTCACAGAGAACCCAAGAATCAGTCAAACAAAACAAAAAAAATGAGAAGCTGGAGAACAACGTCAAATACTTACTGGGAAAATCTATAGACCTGGAAAATAGATCTAGGAGAGATAATCTGCGGATTATTGGACTTCCAGAAAACTATGACCAAAAAAAAGAGCCTAGATTCTATTTTACAGGAAATTATCAAGGAGAACTGTCCAGAGATAATAGAAACAGAAGGGAAAGTAGATGTGGAAAGAATTCATCGAACTCCTTCTGAAATAGGCCCTAAAAAAAGAACACCACGGAATATAGTGGCTAAGCTGCAGAATTACCACACGAAGGAGAAAATCCTGCAAGCAGCTAGAAAAAAATAATTTAAATACCAAGGTGCCACAATAAGGGTCACCCAAGATCTGGCTGCCTCCACATTAAAAGATAGAATGGCCTGGAACCTGATATTTCATAAGGCAAAAGATCAAGGACTGCAACCAAGAATGAACTACCCAGCTAAGTTTAGCATCTTTTTCCATGGAAGAAGATGGTCATTCAATGAAACAGAGGAATTCTATATGTTTCTAAGAAAAAAAACAGACTTAAACAAAAAATTTGATCTACATCCACAAGACTGAAGAGAAACAGAAAAAGGTACACAGAACCCTTGAGAACTCTGTTGTGGGTATATAAAAAATACTCAAGGATAATTTGATTTTACTGATATAAAAGAAAAAAAGGGGGGTGTAGTAAAGGGAAGGAGGTCGGTTCAGAAAAAGGGGAAGGAGTGATAAAAAGAGGGAAACTACATCCCAGGAAGAGACATAGAAAATACACCATATCTGAGGGAACTTAGTGAGGGGGAGAATCATTGTGTGAATCTTACTCTCATCAGGAGAGGCTCAAAGAGTAAATAATTAACATATTTGTTTTTCAGAGAATTTTCTCTCACCTCATTAAAAGGGGGGAGAGGAAAAGGGAAAAGGAAAAGGAGAATAAGTGAAGGGACTTGGAGGGAGGGGGGAGGGATCCTAAAAAAAAAAAAGAGGGAGGGTTGCGCATCACAAGGGGGGTCTGTAAATTAAATATCGGTGAGGGGGATCAGGGGGGTCAAGGGAAAAAAGCACAATCTGGGGATAATACGATGGCAGGAAATACAGAATTAGTAATTTTAACTGTAAATGTAAATGGGATGAACGATCCCATCAAACAGAGACGGATAGCAGATTGGATCAAAAAGCAGAACCCTACAATATGTTGCCTACAGGAAACACACTTAAAGCAGGGAGATACATACAGAATAAAGGTAAAAGGTTGCAACAGAGCCTATTATGCTTCAGGTAAAGCCAAAAAAGCAGGGGTAGCTATCCTTATCTCAGATCAAGCAAAAGCAGAAGTAGATCACGTTAAAAAAGATAAGGAAGGAAACTATATCCTGCTGAAAGGTAGCATAAATAATGAAGCCATATCAATACTAAACATATATGCACCAAGTGGTATAGCATCTAACTTTCTAAAGGAAAAGCTAAGAGAATTGCAAGAAGAAATAGACAGTAAAACTATAATAGTGGGAGATCTCAACCTTGCACTCTCAGATTTAGACAAATCAAACCACAAAACAAACAAGAAAGAAATTAAAAAAAGTAAATAGAACATTAGAAAAACTAGGTATGATAGACCTTTGGAGAAAACTGAATGGCAATAGGAAGGAATATACTTTCTTCTCAGCAGTTCATGGATCCTATACAAAAATTGACCATATATTAGGACATAAAGATCTCAAAATTAAATGTAGGAAGGCAGAAATAATAAATGCCTTCTTCTCAGATCACAATGCAATAAAAGCTACATTCAGTAAAAAGTTAGGGGTAAATAGACCAAAAAGTAATTGGAAACTGAATAATCTCATCTTAAAGAATGACTGGTTGAAAGAGCAAATTATAGAAACAATTAACAATTTCACCCAAGATAATGACAATGATGAGACATCATATCAAAATCTTTGGGATGCAGCTAAAGCAGTAATAAGGGGAAATTTTATATCTTTAGAGGCTTATTTGAAGAAAATTGAGAAAGAGAAGATTAACGAATTGGGCTTACAACTTAAAAGGCTAGAAAAAGACCAAATTATAAACCCCCAACCAAAAATTAAACTTGAAATACAAAAATTAAAAGGAGAAATCAATAAAATTGAAAGTAAAAAAACTATTGAATTAATAAATAAAACCAAGAGTTGGTTTTATGAAAAAGCCAATAAAATAGATAAACCTTTGGTAAATTTGATCAAAAAAAAGAAAGAGGAAAATCAGATTGTTCATCTTACAAATGAAAAGGGGGATCTTTCCACCAATGAAGAGGAAATTAGAGAAATAATGAGTTACTTTGCCCAACTTTATGCCAATAAATTTGATAACTTAAGTGAAATGGATGACTTCCTCCAAAAATATAGGCTCCCTAGATTAACAGAGGAGGAGATAAATTGCTTAAATAGTCCCATTTCAGAAAAAGAAATAGAACAAGCTATTAATCAACTCCCCAGGAAAAAATCCCCAGGGCCAGATGGATTCACATGTGAATTCTACCAAACATTTAAAGAACAATTAACCCCAATGTTGTATAAATTATTTGAAAAAATAGGGGATGAAGGAGTCCTACCAAACTCCTTTTATGACACAGACATGGTACTGATACCTAAACCAGGTAGATCGAAAACTGAGAAAGAAAATTATAGACCAATCTCCTTAATGAATATTGATGCTAAAATCTTAAATAAGATATTAGCAAAAAGACTTCAGAAAATCATCCCCAGGAAGTAGGATTTATTCCAGGAATGCAGGGCTGGTTTAATATTAGGAAAACTATTAATATAATTGACCATATTAATAATCAAATTAATAAGAACCATATGATCATCTCAATAGATGCAGAAAAAGCATTTGACAAAATCCAACATCCATTCCTACTAAAAACTCTTGAGAGTATAGGAATAAATGGACTATTCCTTAGAATAATCAGGAGCATATATTTAAGACCTTCAGTAAGCATAATATGCAATAGAAATAAACTGCAACCTTTCCCAGTAAGATCAGGAGTGAAACAAGGTTGCCCACTATCACCATTACTATTCAATATAGTACTAGAAACGCTAGCCTCGGCAATAAGAGCCGAGAAAGAGATTCAAGGAATTAGAGTAGGAAATGAGGAAATTAAACTATCACTTTTTGCAGATGACATGATGGTATACTTAGAGAACCCCAAAGACTCTGCAAAAAGCTACTAGAAATAATTCAAAATTTCAGCAAAGTGGCAGGATACAAAATAAATCCACATAAATCCTCGGCCTTTTTATATATCACTAACAAAATGCAACAGCAAGAGATACAAAGAGAAATTCCATTCCAAACAAATGTTGAGAGTATAAAATATTTGGGAATCCATCTACCAAAGAAAAGTCAGGAATTATATGAGAAAAATTACAAAACACTTGCCACAAAAATAAAATCAGATTTAAATAATTGGAAAGACATTCAGTGCTCTTGGATAGGCCGAGCGAATATAATAAAGATGACAATACTCCCCAAACTAATCTATTTATTTAGTGCTATACCAATCAGACTCCCAAGAAACTATTTCAATGACCTAGAAAAAATAACAACAAAATTCATATGGAACAATAAAAGGTCGAGAATTGCAAGGGAACTAATGAAAAAAAACTCAGAGGAAGGTGGTCTAAGTGTACCTGATCTAAAGCTATATTATATAGCAGCAGTCACCAAAACCATTTGGTATTGGCTAAGAAATAGACCGGTAGATCAGTGGAACAGATTAAATACAAAGGACAAAAAAGGTTACATCTATAGCAATCTAATCTTTGACAAACCCAAAGATTCCAACATTAGGGATAAAAATTCATTATTCGGAAAAAACTGTTGGGAAAACTGGAAATTAGTATGGCAGAAATTAGATATGGATCCACACTTAACACCATATACCAAGATAAGATCAAAATGGATCCATGATTTAGGCATAAAGAGGGAGATAATAAATAGATTAGAGGAACAGAGGATAATCTACCTCTCAGACTTGTGGAGGAGGAAGGAATTTATGACCAGAGGAGAACTAGAGATCATTATTGATCACAAAATAGAAGATTTTGATTACATCAAACTAAAAAGTTTCTGTACAAATAATACTAATGCAAACAAGATTAGAAGGGTAGTAACAAATTGGGAAAATATTTTTAAAAACAAAGGTTCTGACAAAGGTCTCATTTCCAAAATATATAGAGAACTGACCATAATTTATAAGAAACCGAACCAATCTCCAATTGATAAATGGTCAAAGGATATGAACAGACAATTCTCAGAGGAAGAAATTGAAATTATATCCACTCACATGAAAGAGCGTTCCAAATCACTACTGATCAGAGAAATGCAAATTAAGACCACTCTGAGATACCACTACACACCTGACAGATTGGCTAAGATGACAGGAACAAATAATGATAAATGTTGGAGGGGATGTGGGGAAATTGGGACACTAATACATTGCTGGTGGAGTTGCGAAAGAATCCAGCCATTCTGGAGAGCAATCTGGAATTATGCCCAAAAAGTTATCAAACTGTGCATACCCTTTGACCCAGCAGCGCTACTACTGGGATTATATCCCAAAGAAATACTAAAGAGCGGAAAGAGTCATATATGTGCCAAAATGTTTGTGGCAGCTCTTTTTCTTGTGGCTAGAAACTGGAAGATGAATGGATGTCCATCAGTTGGAGAATGGTTGGGTAAATTGTGGTATATGAAGGTTATGGAATATTATTGCTCTGTAAGAAATGACCAGCAGGAGGAATACAGAGAGGCCTGGAGAGACTTAAATCAACTGATGCTGAGTGAAATGAGCAGAACCAGAAGATCACTGTACACTTCAACAACAATACTGTATGAGGATGTATTCTGATGGAAATGGAAATCTTCAACATAAAGAATATCCAACTCACTTCCAGTTGATCAATGATGGACAGAGGTAGCTACACCCAGAGAAGAAACACTGGGAAGTGAATGTAAATTGTTAGCACTAATATCTGTCTGCCCAGGTTGCATGTACCTTCGGATTCTAATGTTTATTGTGTAACAAGAAAATGATATTCACACACATGTATTGTACCTAGACTATATTGTAACACATGTAAAATGTATGGGATTGCCTGTCATCGGGGGGAGGGAATAGAGGGAGGGGGGGTAATTTGGAAAAATGAATACAAGGGATAATATTATAAATATATATATATATATATATATATATATATATATATAATAAAAAAAAAAAACATATGCACAGATACTTTTTCAATATTGACCCAAGGGTCAATAGCCTTGTGTTTCATATTGTCTCCTCCTTCCCTCCACCACCTTCTCTAGATAACAAACAATCCAATATATGTTATACATGCTAGAATATATGTTAAATCCAACATGGTAAACATATTTATACAATTCACAGAATCTTAGAATTGAAAGGGAACTCATAGATCCATTATAACTCAAATTTAAACAAGAATGTGCCACTTCCCTGACAGATGGACATTTGGTTTTTATTTGTAATTATAGCCCATATTTATCTATTTTAATGTTTCTAATACTCTTTAGATGAGTTATTTAAAAGAATAATCACAGTTCTGTGAGGCAGTAACCATAATTATCCATATATTAAAAATAGAGAAACTGGAATTCAGAAATATTGAAATGCCTTCCCAGCCCACATACCTAGTAAGTATCAGAGGTGAGTATCAAACTAGCCACTACAAGCCCACACTTTACACAAGATAGCTGCATAAGAATTAAATCATAAATCATAAGATCCCATAAGTCATATTCTCTAGACCAAATATTTTCTGTATTTTAATTTATTATCATATGATGTGATGTAGTATTTTTCTTACAATGTGACACCCAAAATTAAGGAAAATGTCCTTGATGTAGTCTGGACAGGGAAGAGTTCATGTAGACTCATGTACAGGCAGAGGACCTAATTCAAAATTAGGATAATAGAATTTTACGTTTTGAAGAAAAAAAATAGAATTGTTATTGATCTAGATAGGAATGATTTTCGAGATTTTCATATAATTTTTTCTTTTCTAGTTGATGAAATTAAGACTCATAGCACTGAAGTGATCTTTCCAAGGTCTCATATATAGCAAAATGTAAATATAAGTCAGTAACTATTTCATAAGTTTGTGTGTGTGTATGTGTGTGTGTGTGTACATTTTTGTGTGTTCCTCTACAATGTAACAGAGTAGTTAACCAGCTTTTCCTTAAATACATGCAACAAAAGGACTAATCTATTTATGCCACTCTCAAAAGTTTATTTTTTTTTCTTTTTATATCAAGGCTACACTATTTCTTCACACCTCTTATTGATTCATACTCCTCTGCTTTGTAGGACCAAGAAGAAAAAGAAACCTATTTCCTTTTTTTTATGACAGCCCTTGCCCTTGTTTGTAAGCACATACACATGAAGACATGCACATTATTTTTTTTTTCTCATTGAAAGATTTCAAATTATTTTAACCACTTTCTATATATTTAAACTCAATAACCTTCATCACATATTTTATCCTCCTTTGGATACTCTCTACCTTACCACTGTCAATCATTTTTAAAGTATTTCAACTATAGTGCTGAAAAAGTAGGTTTACATTTTGTTGTCACGAAGCCTAAATAATAATGTTAAATATGCAATTATTACTAAAAGCTAAAAACTCATCAGTAAGTAGTCTGTTTAATCCATGTACTATTTTAGGAGCATTCTTCTTTATTGGTCCCAATGTAAAAAAAGTAGGAAGTCAAATGACATAAATGACAAATGATGTCATTTGTCACACCACCATAAACTTGGAAATTGAGTTTAATTAACTAAGAACTGAATTTTAAGAAAATATGACACTGTATCTTTAGATTTAAAATTGAACATTGCAATAAATGTGCAAAGTAATACATGATATGAACAGTCATAACTAGGACTGAAATTATCTATCAGACAGTAATTAGGATGCAATGTAGTGATGTTTTCCCATCAATACAGCATAGTTTGTTTTCTTTTTTTATCCTACAACATATTAGCACTTTGGTCTTGCAGAACTTTCTCTTGAAAGCGCTAGACTCTGTACATTCACAGTACTTTTCCCTCTTCTGACTTTGTAACTGACTCAATATTTGACATTAAACAAATTATTTCCCCGTTATATTAACAAGATTGATATATTACTTACTTGTGGCATGTAATATGCTAAGCACTCTTCAATTATTATCCCATTTGATCTTCACTACAATCTTGGCAGGTAGGTAACATCTACATTTTACAGATGAAGAAACTTGAGGTAAATAGAGGCTAAATAACTTGTCACATGGTAAGTGCCAAAGTCCAAATTTTTTATTCATGTTTTAAACGGATTATCAGTTTTTAGTATTATTTTCTTTTTAAGTTTTAATTGCAAATGTCTTTCTTGCTCCCATATACTTTTGTTGAGAAGACAAACAAAATCATATCAGATATATCAATGAAATCATGAAAATATATTCCAATATCAGCCATATCAAAAAAAGCAAAAATAAATGAAAAAGTGAGATAATTCTATTTAAATTTGTATGTAGAGTTCATCCGTTCACTCTCTATAAGTGGAAAGCATTCTTCATCCTGAATCCTTCTGAATTGTTTTGTATAATTATAATAAAATAGAGTAGCCAAGTCTGTCAAAATTAATCATTATTACAATATTGCTGGTACTGTGCAAAATGATCTCCTACTTTTCCTACTTAATTTATTTTTGTTTTTTTCTACTTTACTTTGTATTTATTTATAAAAGTCTTGCCATGTCTTTATTCATTTTCTGAAACCAATCCATATTGAAGTATAGGCACTTCATTATAATTATATGATACAAGTTGTTCAACCATTCCCCATTTAATAAGGATCCCTTCAATTCCCAATTCTCTGCCACCATAAAAAGGTGGCCATCTCAGAGAAATGTTGCTGTATCAAAAAGGATGCAGTTTCATAGCCTTTAAGGTGTAGTTTCAAACTATTCTCCAGAATAATGCAACCCATCCACAACTCAATTAGCAGTTTATTAGCATGCCTATTTCCCCGATTCCTCCAGGATTTGTCATTTCAAATAGGTGAAAGATGGTACTTCAAAGTTGGTTTATTTTTCATTTCACTAATCAGAGATTTGAAGCATTCCCCTCCATATCCCCAAGATAATTTTATTAAATCTTCTAAAAATTATCTGTTCACATAATTTGACATTTTATTAATAGAGAAATGGTTCTTGTTGTTGGATTCAGTTTTCTAATCTAATATAGTATCACTTTATGGGTGAAGTCATCCCATTCTATTTATAATTATGATTGCTTTCTGTGTATGTCCCTCCATCCTATTTTCTTCTGTTTTTCATTTTCTTTCTGTTTGTCCTATCCCTGCTGAAAAGTCTGTTTTGCTTCTCATCACCCCTCCCTCAATTTTTTTTTTAATCACTCCCTCCCAGCATATATTGTATATAACTTCTTTCTTTTTGTTTTTTTCTATTAGGTAAGACAGATTTTTATAACTAAATAAATTTGCATGTAAATATTCCTCCCTCTCTCTCTTCCCTTCTTCCAAAGATGGTAAACACATGTGTATAGATGTACACATAAATGTATGCATGCATGTCTATATTTACATATACACATATATACACACAAATGCAGATAGATAGGACATGTATATATTGCATACTATATATATGTATATATATACACACACATATATATATGTATATATGTATATACATACATACATATATATATATATATATATATATATATATATATATATATATATATATGGTTTATTGTCCGTGTTATATTTTGTTATATATATGTGTATATAATTGTATACCATATGATTATATATAAGGTTTATATAATATGTTGTGTGTGTTAAAGGTTAAAGAGAGGTTAAAGAGAGAGACTGCTGTCTGCAGTGGGCTTATAAAGGGCCTGTGAGGTCACACACACAGCCAACCAGAGAGAGAGCTGTCACCCATTATGAAGCTATCTCAATATGTCCAAGATCCCACCTACAGGGCAGTCCTATAACCACAGAGAATACTTCCGGGCCTCAATCTCCTGTTGCACTGTGGTGCCGCCCATTTAAAGGACCCTTACAATTCCCTTCTCTTGTTTTGCAGGAACCGCACATCTCATCAAGCTAAACTTTTAGCACCAGCTATGTTCATTTGATCCATGAGATAACAGAGTGTTATGCCCAAGGAGGTACAAAGCAGGAGATCAGTAAACAGAAGTATGATAATGAGAACTAGGCTCAACAGTTGCCCAAGTGTTCAACCAATTCATTAAAGTCATACTCAAGGAGATAATAAGCCAAAGAGGTTGGATGCCAATGAGGTAGGATGTCAACACTGAGGTGGGAAGTCAACAAGGTAAAACATCACAATTCTAGTTAATAATTAAATATCAGTGAGGTAGGTTGTCACAATTCTAGTTACATTTATCACAATTCTAGACCAATTCTATCTTATCACAATTCTCTATTGCACTTTTCACAATCCTAGAGCAATTCTAGTTTCACAGGTGCACTTAAGCAAAGTCATTTCCAGTAACATTGTCTCAATAACAACGGCAGGTGGGTGTGTTGGTTTTTCACCCACTAATTTAAAAGCATAGTCCTTCAATAGAAATAGAAATATATATATATGACATATGTATACATTTCATGTGTATGTATACACATGTATGTGTGGAGATGTATACATACATGTGTCTATTGGGTCACATATGTGTTTGTTTTCCTCTTTGAATCAATTCCAAGGAAGTTGAGATTCAATAATTGTGTAATACCCTTCCATTTTCCTATACACTATTCCTTATATGACTCTTTCATGTGATAAATTTTCCCCTAATCATTTTTCTTCCTCTTCTCCTAATAAATCCTTTTTTCTTATCTCTTCAATTTTTATATCGTTTCAACATAATTGACCCTTATTCATACTTTCTGTCTGTATGTAGATGGCTTCTCTCCTCTAATAATCAAACATTCTTAGGAGTTACATGTGTCATCTTCCCATATAAGAATGTAAAGTGTTAAAAAGTATGAAGTCCTAATATTTCTCTTTCATTTTTTCTTTTTGTGTTTCTCTTAAGTGTTGTGTTAAATGTAAAATTTTCTATTCATCTCTAGTCTTTCCATTAAGAATACTTTAAAAATTTCTATTTCATTAAATATCACTTGACAACTGTATCTGCCACTGGGGCAGACAGAGGTGGGCATCACATGGACTGAGGGTGTGGTTCTGAATGGACTCTAATATGATGTCATCAAAGAAAATGACATTAAAGGGTGGGAAAAGTCAGTATTGGAAAAGAAGGAAGAGGAGATATAATGGGACAAATTAAATCACATGAAGAGGAACTAAAGACCTATTACAATCTAGGAAAAGAAGGGAGAAAGATGAGCATTATCTGAAGCTTGATCTCAAGAGTTTTGGCTCCAAGAGGGAATAACATAATCATTGAGTTGCATATGGAAATTTATCTAACCCTACAAAAAAGTAGAAGAAAGAGGAAAGAAAAGACAGAGGCTGGATAGAAGGAAAGGCAGAAACACTAGGAAAAAAGAAGGTAAGAGAAAGGGAGTGAATAATAGAAGAGAAGACAGTGATCTGGGTGGGTTAAAAAGAAAAATACTACAAAGAGAAGGCGGAAGTGTGATAGGAGAAAAGTTAATAGGTGCAATGGGTCAAAAAAACAACAACATAGTAAGGAAAGGGTAGAAAAAGAGAACAGAAGTATATATGGGAAGAAATGAGGTTGGAGGTAATACAGAGCTGGTAATTATAACTATGAATATGAATGGGACGAACTCTTCCACAAAATGGAAGAAAATAGAAGAGTGGATTAAAAAACAGAATCCTACAATATGTTGTTTATTGAAAAAATACATTTGATACAAAGAGACACATACAGAGTAAAGGTAAAATGCTAAAACAGAATTTAGTATGCTTCAGGTGAAGTAAAAAAATAAAAATAAAAAGCAGAGGTAGCATTTATGATTTCAAATTAGGTAAAAGTACAAAGAGATCTTGTTAAAAGAGATAAGGGGGGAAAATACATCTTGATAAAGCATAATGTAAACAATG
This sequence comes from Sminthopsis crassicaudata, assembly GCF_048593235.1. NCBI lineage: Eukaryota > Metazoa > Chordata > Mammalia > Dasyuromorphia > Dasyuridae > Sminthopsis > Sminthopsis crassicaudata. The sequence goes on along the minus strand of NC_133618.1, from coordinate 582,606,646 downwards.
AAGTAGTAAATTAAGTATATTGAATATGTATGCACCAAGTGGTAGAGTAGGAAAATTCCTAGGGAAGATTTTAAGTCAGTTAAAGGAAGAAATAATCAGCAAAATTTCTATGGGAGAACCTCAACCTTCTCCTCTCAGAATCAGACAAATCTAACTACAAAATAAGCAAGAAAGTAACTATGGAGATTAATAGGATCCTAGAAACCCTTGATATAATAGACCTCTGTAAAAAAAAGTGAATAAAAACAAAAAGGAATATAACTTTTGCTTGGTAATACATGACACCTACACAAAAACTGATCATGCCTTAGTGCATAATAACCTCATGATCAACACAGAAAGGCAAAAATAGTAAATACTTCTTATTCATATCACAATGTAAGAAAATTATATTCAATAAAGGAACAGAGAAAGATAGACTAAAAACCAATTGGAAACTAAATAATCTAATTCTAAAGAATGAGTGGGTCAAACAGTAAATTGCAGAAAAAATCCATAATTTCGTCCAAAAGAAAGACAATAATGAGACAACATACGAAACATATAGGAAAAAAGCAAAGCAGTTCTTATGGAAAATGTTATGTCTCAAAATATCCACATGAATAAAATAGAGAAAGGAAAGATCAATGAATTAGTCATGCAACTAAAAAAGTTTTCTAGCTTTGTTTTTCTTTTTCCAAAGAAAAAATTAAAATCCTTCAATTAAATACCAAATTAGAAATTCTGAAACTCAAAGAGATTAATAAAATGAAAACTAAAAAAAATGAACTAATTAGTAAAACTGAGAGTTGGATTTAAGAAAAAACAATAAAATAGATAAGCCTTTGATTAATTTGATTAGAAAAAGGAAAGAAAAAAATCATCACATCAAAACTTAAAAGGGAGAACATACTACCAATGAAAAAGACATTAAAGCAGTAATGTGTAGCTATTTGCACAATTGTATGACAACAAATCCTAGAATATAACCTCAATGGATGAATATTTACAAAAATATAAAATGCTCTGATTAATGAAGAAGAAATAAATCCCTTATAAACTACCCGATTTTAGAAGAAGAAATTAAGCAAGCCATTAATGAACTCCCTAAGAAAAAAATTTCTGGTACCAGATAAATTCACAAATGGATTTGACCAAATATTTAAAGAACAATTAATTCTAATATTATGTAAATTATTTTGAAAAATAAGTAAAGAAGGACTTCTGCCAAATTCTTTGTATGACACAAATATGATACTGATACCTAAGCCAGGAAGAGTTAAAGGAAACAAAGAAAATTACAGACCTATCTTCATAATGAATAATGATGCAAATTTTAAAAAATGAAACATTAGCAAAGAGATTACAGCAACATATCAGCACAATACTACACTATAACTAAGTGTTTTTTGCCAGAAATGCAAAGTTGTTTTAATGTCAGGAAAACTATTATCAAAATCAACCATATCAATAAAACAAAACAAAACAAAACAAAAGAACAGAAATCATGTGACACTCTCAATAGATAAATTAAAAGCTTTTGATAAAATGCTGCAACATTCCTATTAAAAGCACTAGAGATCATAGAACTAAAGGGGCTTTCTTTAAAATAATAAACAGTTTCTATTTAAAACCTATTAGCAAGTATTACTTGTAATAGAGAGAAGCTAGGCATATACTCAATAAAATTGGAATGAATCAAAGATGGCTGTTATCACCACTTCTTTTCAACATTTTTGCTAGAAAGCAATAAGAAAAGAAAAAAATTAAAGTAATTAGAATAAGCAAAGAAAAAAATAAAACTATAAGTCTTTGCAGATGATATGATGATATACTTGGAGAATCCTAGAAAAACTTCCCAAAACCTCCTGAAAACAATTAATAGCTTTAGCAAAGTTTCACCATTTAAATTAAACCCACACAACTCATCAGTATTTTTACATATTACTGTCAAAGCCCATCAGCAAAGATAGAAAAAGAAATTGCATTTTTAAAATATTATAACTTTTTATTGACAGTACATATGCATGCATAATTTTTTTTTACAACTTATCTCTTGTACTCACTTCTGTTCCAACTTTTCCCTTCCCTCCCTCTACTCCTTCCCCTAGATTGCAGGCAGTCTTATAAATGTTAAATATGTTATAGTATGTCCTAGATACAATATATGTGTGCAGAACCACACAGTTTTCTTGTTGCAAAAGAATTTGCTTCAGAAGGTAAAAATAACCTGGGAAGAAAAACAAAAAATGCAAGTAGTCCACATTCATTTCCCAGTATTCTTTTTCTGGATGTAGCTGATTTTATCCATCATTGATCAGTTGGAACTGAATTAGATCTTCTCTTTGTTGGAGATATCCACTTTTATCAGAATACATCCTCATATAGTATTGTTGTTGAACTGTATAATAATCTTCTGGTTTTGTTCATTTCACTTAGCATCAGGTCACGTAAGTCTTTCCAAGCCTCTCTGTATTCATCCTGCTGATCATTTCTTATAGAACAATGATATTCCATAACATTCATATACCACAATTTACCCAACCATTCTCCAATTGATGAGCATCCATTCAGTTTCCAGTTTCTAGACAGAACAAAAAGAGCTGCTACAAACATTTTGGCACATGCAGGTCCCTTTCCCTTCTTTAGTATTGCTTTGGGATTATAAGCCCAAGTAGTAACACTGCTGAATCACAGTTTGATAACTTTTGGGGCCCAATTCCAGATTGCTCTCCAGAATGGTTGGATTCATTCACAACTCCACCAACAATGCATTAGTGTTCCAGTTTTCCCACATCCACTCCAACATTCATCATTATTTTTTCCTTTAATTTTAGCCAATCTGACAGGTGTGTATTGGTATCTCAGAGTTGTCTTCATTTGCATTTCTCTGATCAATAGTGATTTGGAACATCCTTTTATATGAGTAGAAATAGTTTCATTTTCATTATGTGAAAATTGTGTGTTCATATCCTCTGACCATTTATCAATTGGAAAATGACTTGATTTCTTACAAATTAGAGTCAATTCTCTATATATTTTGGAAGTGAGGCCTTTATCAGAACTTTTAACTGTAAAAATGTTTTCCCAGTTTGTTGCTTCCCTTATAATCTTGTTTGCATAAGTTTTATTTGTACAAAGGTGTTTTAATTTGATATAATCAAAAATTTCTCTTTTGTGATCAATAATGATTTCTAGTTATTCTATGGTCACACATTAATTTTTTCTCCATAAGACTGAGAGATAAACTATCCAATGTTCTTCTAATTTATTTATAATCTCATTCTTTATGCCTAAATCATGGATACATTTTCATCTTATCTTGGTATATGGTGTTAAGTGTGCATCCATGCCTAGTTTCTGCCAAAATTTCCCGTTTTCCAGTTTTTGTCAAATAGTGAATTCTTATCCCAAAAGTTGAGATATTTGGGTTTTCCAACACTAGATTGCTATAGTTGTTGACTATTTTGTCCTGTAAACCTAACCTATTCCACTGATCAACTAATCTATTACTTAGGAAATACCAAATGGTTTTGGTGACCGCTACTTTATAATATAATTTAGATCAGCTAGGCCGCCTTCATTTGATTATTTTTTCATTAATTCCCTGGAAATTCTTGACCTTTTGTTCTTCCCTATGAATTTTGTTATTTTTTCTAAATCATTAAAATAGTTTCTTGGAAATCCAACAATTCTCCAATTGATAAATGGTCAAAGGATATGAACAGACAATTCTCAGATAATGAAATTGAAACTATATCCACTCATATGAAAGACTGTTCCAAATCACTACTGATCAGAGAAAGGCAAATTAAGACAACTCTGAGATATCACTACACACCTGTCAGATTGGCTAAGATGACAGGAACAAATAATGATGAATGTTGGAGGGGATGTGGGAAAACTGGGACACTAATACATTGTTGGTGGAGTTGTGAAAGAATCCAGCCATTCTGGAGAGCAATTTGGAACTATGCCCAAAAAGTTATCAAACTGTGCATACCATTTGATCCAGCATTGCTGCTATTGGGCTTATATCCCAAAGAAATACTGAAGAGGGGAAAGGGACCTGTATGTTCCAAAATGTTTGTGGCAGCTCTTTTCGTAGTGGCTATAAACTGGAAGATGAATGAATGTCCATCAATTGGAGAATGGTTGGGTAAATTATGGTATATGAAGGCTATGGAATATTATTGCTCTGTAAGAAATGACCAGCAGGATGAATTCAGAAAGGCTTGGAGAGACTTGCATGAACTGATGCTGAGTGAAATGAGCAGAGCCAGATCACTATACACTTCAACAACAATACTGTATGAAGATGTATTCTGATGGAAGTGCATATCTTCAACATAAAGAATATTCAACTAACTTCTAGCTGATCAATGATGGACAGAAACAATTACACCCAGGGAAGGAACACTGCGAAGTGAATGTAAAATTTTAGCACTACTGTTTATCTACCCAGGTTACTTATACCTTCGGAATCCAATACTTAATGTGCAACAAGAAAATTGGATTTACACACCTATATTATATCTAAGTTACATGTAACACATGTAAAATGTATGAGATTGCCTGTCATCTAGGGGAAGGAGTAGAGGGAGGGAGGGGAAAATCTGGAAAAATGAATACAAGGGATAATGTCATAAAAATTACTCATGCATATATACTGTCAAAAATGTATAATTAAATTAATAAAATTTAAAAAAATAGTTTCTTGGGAGTCTGATTGGTATAAGACTCAATAAATAGATTAGTTTAGGTAGTATTGTCATCGTCATTATATTCACTCAACCTATACAAAAACATTTAATATTTTTCCAGTTATTTAAATCTGACTTTATTTGTGTGGAAAGTGTTTCGTAATTTTGCTCATATAATTCCTGACTTTCCTTTGGTAGAAAGGTTCCCAAATATTTTATTTTGAATACAATTTCTCTTTTTTATCTCTTATTGGATTTTGTTGGTGACGTATAAAAATGCTGAGGATTTATGTGGATTTATTTTGTATCCTGCAACTTTGCTAAAGTTGTGGATCATTTCTAATAGCTTTTTAGTCGAATCTCTGGGGTTCTCTATGTATACCATCATATCATCTGCAAAGAATGATAATTTGCTTTCCTTATTACCTACTCTAATTCATTTAATCTCTTTCTCAATTCTTATTACCAAGGTTAGCATAAGAAATTGCATTTGAAATAACCATAGACAAAATAAAATATTTGAATGTCTATATGTCAAGACAAACCCAAGAACTATATGAACACAATTGCAAAATACTTCTCACAAATAAAGTCAAATCTAAACAATTGGAAAATTTTCCATTGCTCTTTTGTAGGCTGAGCTAATATAATAAAAATGACAATTCTGCCTAAATTATTTTACCTACCCATTAAACTCCCAAAATTTATTTTTCTATTAAAGCCTTTCATTTAAAAAATATGTACATGGATAATTTTTAATCTTCACCCCTAGGTAACTCTATGTTCTGTTTTTTTCCCTCCCTTTTCTCCACCCCTTCCCCACCCAATAAGGGGTCCCATATATATTAAACTTGTGCAATTACTCTAAACATATTTCCAAAAATATGATGTTGCCACAGAAAAATCAGATCAAAAAGGGAAAAAAATGAGAAAGAAAACAAAATGCAAGCAAACAACAATAAAAAGAGTGAAAATACTATGTTGTGGTCTATATTTAATTCCCACTGTCCTCTCTCTGGCTGCAGATGGCTTTCTTCATTGCAAGACCATTGAAACTGGTCTGAATCACCTCATTGTTGAGGAGAGCCACATCTATCAGAATTGATCATCTTGCTGTTGCCATTTATAATGATCTCCTGGTTCTGCTCATTTCACTTAGTATCTATTCATGTAAGTCTCTTCAGGTCCTCTTTGAAATCATCCTGCTAACCATTTCTTTATAGAACAATAATATTCCATAACATTCATATATAATAACTTGTTCAGCTATACTCGAACTGATGGGCCTTCACTCAGTTTCCAATTTCTTAACACTATAAAAAGGGCTGCACAGACATTTTTGCACATGTGGGTCCCTTTCCTTCCTTTTTAATATCTTTAGGATACAAGCTCAGTAGAAACACTGCTGGATGAAAAGCTATAATAGGTTTGATAACCCTTTAGGCATAGTTGTAAATATCTTTCCAGAATGGTTGGATCAGTACACAACTCCTTCAACAATTTATTAGTGTTCCACTTTTCCCACATCCCCTCCAACATTCATCATTATCTTTTCCTGTCATCTTAGCCTACCTGAGAGGTATGAAGTGGTATCTCAGAGTTGTCTTAACTCGCATTTCTATAATCAATAGTGATTTAGAGCACCTTTTCATATGACCAGAAAATGGTTTTAATTTATTCATCTGAAAATTGTTCGTTTATATCATTTGACCATCTAAAAATTGGAAAATGGCTTGAATTCTTATAAATTTGAGTCAGTTTTATACATATTTTAGAAATGAGGCCTTTATACGAAAACTTGAATGTAATTTTTTTCCAGTTTATTATTTTTCTTCTAATTTTCTCTGCATTGATTTTTATACAAAATTTTTTAACACTCACCATTATCCATTTTGCATTTAAAAGTGCAGTTAAGTTCATCTATGACCACAAATTCTTCTTCTTTCTTCTCTCTGAGAGATAAAGTATCTTTTGTTTCTCAAATTTACTTTTAATGTAACTTTTTATGTTTAAATCATGAACTTATTTCAATCCAAATTTTTTTTATAGAACTAAAAATAATAATAATAACAAAATAAACCTGGAAGAACAATAGGTCAAGAATCTCAAAGGATTTAATTTACAAAAAATAAAACATGGTGGCTTAACAGTACCAAACCTAAAAATATGTTATGAAGAATAGTCATAAAACCCATTTGATATTGGCTAAGGAATAAAGTGGTGAATCAGTGGAATAGATTAGATACCCATGAAACAATAATTAAGGGTTATAGTAATGGAGTATTTGATAAACCTTAAAAGTTCCAGTTTATATCCATTACATATTATGCTTACTGAAGGTTTTAAATATATGCTCCTGATTATTCTAAGGAATAGTCTATTTATTCCTATACTCTCAAGCGTTTTTAGTAGGAATGGATGTTGGATTTTATCAAATGCTTTTTCTGCATCTATTGAGATGATCATATGGTTTTTATTAATTTGATTATTAATATGGTCAATTATACTAATAGTTTTCTGAATATTAAACCAGCCCTGCATTCCTGGTAGAAATCCTACTTGATCATAGTGTTTTTTTCCTGGGGATGATTTTCTGAAGTCTTTTTGCTAATATCTTATATAAGATTTTAGCATCAATATCCATTAAGGAAATTGGTCTTTAGTTTTCTTTCTCAGTTTTCGATCTACCTGGTTTAGGTATCAGTACCATGTCTGTGTCATAAAGTGAGTTTGGTAAGGCTCCTTCATCCCCTATTTTTTCAAATAGTTTATATAACATTGGGGCTAATTGTTCTTTAAATGTTTGGTAGAATTCACATGTGAATCCATCTGGTCCTGGGGATTTTTTCCTGGGGAGTTGATTAATAGCTTGTTCTATTTCTTTTTCTGAAATGGGACTATTTAAGCAATTTATCTCCTCCTCTGTTAATCTAGGAAGCCTATATTTTTGGAGGAAATCATCCATTTCACTTAAGTTATCAAATTTATTGGCATAAAGTTGGGCAAAGTAACTCCTTATTTCTCTAATTTCCTCTTCATTGGTGGAAAGATCCCCCTTTTCATTTGTAAGATGAACAATTTGATTTTCCTCTTTCCTTTTTCTGATCAGATGTACCAAAGGTTTATCAATTTTATTGGCATTTTCATAAAACCAACTCTTGGTTTTATTTATTAATTCAATAGTTTTTTTTTTACTTTCAATATAATTGATTTCTCCTTTTAATTTTTGTATTTCAAGTTTGATTTTTGGTTGGGGGTTTTTAATTTGTTTTTTTTTCTAGCTTTTTAAGTTGCAGACCTAATTCATTAATCTTCTCTTTATTTTGGTCTGAAAAGAATGCATTTATTATTTCTGCCTTACTGCATTTGATTTTGAGGTTTTTATGCCCTAGTATATGATCAATTTTTGTATAGGATCCATGAACTGCTGAGAAGAAAGTATATTCCTTTCTGTCTCCATTTAGCTTTCGCCAAAGATCTATCATATCAAACTTTTCTAGTATTCTATTTACCTCTTTGACTTATTTGTTATTTCTTTTGTGGTTTGATTTATCTAATTCTGAGAGTGCAAGTTTGAGATCTCCCACTATTATAGTTTTGCTGTCTATTTCTTCTTGCAGCTCTCTTAATTTCTCTTTTAAGAATTTAGATGCTGCACCACTTGGTGCATATATGTTTAAAATTGATACTGCTTCCTTATTGATGCTACTCTTTAGCAGGACATAATGCCCTTCCTTATCTCTTTTAATTAGATCAATTTTTGTTTTTGCTTGATCTGAGATGAGGATGGCTACCCCTGCTTTTTTGGCTTTGCCTTAAGCATATTAGATTCTGCTCCACCCTTTTACTTTTAGTTTGAATGTATCACCCTGTGTCAGAAGTGTTTCCTGTAAACAACATATAGTAGGATTCTGACTTTTAATCCAGTGTGCTAACTGCTTCCTCTTTATGAGGCAGTTTGCCCCATTCACATTTATGGTTAGAAGGACTAATTCTATATTGCTTGCCATCCTATTAACCCCTGCTTATGCTTTCCCCTTTCCTTCCTTCTTACCCCCCTACCCAGTATTAAATTTGTGAACACTACTTGCTTTTCACAGCCCTCCCTTTTTAGTATGCCTAGCCCACCTTAAACTTCCTCCCCTTATTTAACCCTTTTCCTCACAGTTTCTGTATTCCCTTCCCCTTAGCTTACTCCTTCCCTTTCATTTTTCAATGAAGTGGAAGAAGTTTCACCATAAATCAAATATGTCTATTGATACACACTATGTTCATCTCCCTCCTTTCTTTCTCTCAGATATAATAGGTTACCTTTGCCTCTTCATTAGATGTACTACCACCACTTTACACTTTTTTATGATATAATTTCCTTTCCAACTCTAGTTTCTAGGACAAATTATACATATGTTCTTTACATATTTTTATGGCAGAAATATAGTTCTCAAGATTTCTTTGTACCTTTTTAGAAATCTCTTGAGTTCTGTATTTAAAGATCAAACATTTTATGTAGGTCTGGTTTTTTCAACAAGAATAGATGGAATTCATTTATTTTGTTAAATGTCCATCTTCTTCCCTGGAAAACGATGCTGAATTTTGCTGGGTAAGTTATTCTTGGCTGCATACCCAGTTCCTTAGCCTTTTTGGAATATCATATTCCATGCCCTTAGTTCTTTTAATGTGGATGCTGTTAGATCCTGGGTTATCCTTATTGTGGCTCCTCCATATCTGAATTGTTTTTTTATATCAGCTTCCAAAATTTTTTTCTTTGTCTGATGGTTCTTGAATTTGGCCACTATATTTCTTGGCGTTTTGATTTTAGGGTCCCTTTCAGTAGGTGATCAATGAATTTTTTCAATGTCTATTTTACCCTTTGTTTCCAAAATGTCTGGGCAGTTATTTTTGATAATTTCCTCAAAAATAGTGTCCAAGCTCTTTTTTCCCTGACATTTTTCAGGGAGTCAGATTATTCTCAAATTGTCTCTCCTGGATCTTTTTTCCAGGTCTGTTGTCTTTCTAATAAGGTAGTTGACATTGTTTTCAATTGTTTCATTTCTCAGGTTTTGCTTGACTACTTCTTGGTTTCTCCTTGAGTCATTCATTTCTACTTATTCGAGTCTAATTTTCTTTTTTTTTTTAATTTATTATATATTTTTTATAATATTATCCCTTGTATTCATTTTTCCAAATTATCACCCCCTCCTTCTACTCCCTCCCCCCGATGACAGGCAATCCCATACATTTTACATGTGTTACAATATAGTCTAGATACAATACATGTGTGTGAATATCATTTTCTTGTTGCACAATAAACTTTAGATTCCGAAGGTACATGTAACCTGGGCAGACAGATATTAGTGCTAACAATTTGCATTCACTTCCCAGTGTTTCTTCTCTGGGTGTAGCTACCTCTGTCCATCATTGATCAACTGGAAGTGAGTTGGTTTTTCTTTATGTTGAAGATTTCCACTTCCATTAGAACACATCCTCATACAGTATTGTTGTTGAAGTGTACAGTGATCTTCTGGTTCTACTCATTTCACTCAGCATCAGTTGATGTAAGTCTCTCCAAGCCTCTCTGTATTCCTCCTGCTGGTCATTTCTTACTGAGCAATAATATTCCATAACCTTCATATTCCATAATTTACCCAACCATTCTCCAACTGATGTACAAACATTCATCTTCCAGTTTCTAGCTACAACAAAAAGAGCTGCCACAAGCATTTTGGCACATACAGGTCTCTTTCCACTCTTTAGTATTTCTTTGGGATATAAGCCCAGTAGTAGTACTGCTGGGTCAAAGGGTATGCACAGTTTGATAACTTTTTGGGCATAGTTCCAAATTGCTCTCCAGAATGGCTGAATTCTTTCACAACTCCACCAGCAATGTATTAGTGTCCCAGTTTTCCCACATCCCCTCCAACATTCATTATTATTTGTTCCTGTCATCTTAGCCAATCTGACAGGTGTGTAGTGGTATCTCAGAATTGTCTTAATTTGCATTTCTCTGATCAGTAGTGATTTGGAACACTCTTTCGTATGAGTGGATATAGTTTCAATTTCTTCATCTGAGAATTGTCTGTTCATATTCTCTGAGCATTTATCAACTGGAGAATGGTTCAGTTTCTTATAAATTAGGGTCAGTTCTCTATATATTTTGGAAATGAGACCTTTGTCAGAACCTTTGCCGGCCAAGATGGCGGCGTGGAGGCAGACAGCTGCTTGAGCTCCTCGTTTTCTCTCAGAACTTACTTCATGACAAGCCTCTGACTTGATGCTTGACCCAGAAAGAAATCCACAAATTATCACCAAGAGAAGACATCCTTGAAAGTCGCCAGAAAAGGTCTGTGTTTGTTCGGGGGAGGGTCAATCAGACTGGGCGCAGACTGAGGGCAGACAGCCAGAGCAAGACAGGCAGCTCACACAGCTCAGACCAGAGGGGGAGGGGTGTGATCTCTGCCGTTTCTGCGAAAGGGCTTTTGCCCCAGTGTGGATGCTCCGTCTTGGCAGCAAGCCAGGAGCAGCAGAGAGGGTGTAAACACCGGAGGTGAAGATTAAAACCCCAGAAAGCCAGCGTCTCTCAGAGCCCGGCCACCCCCAACCCCCACCTGGACTGACTCGGTGCGTTCTCATTGCTGTTCTGTTAGTGGCTCTCTGCTGCCCTAGCCCCAGTCTGTAGAGGAAGCCCATTAATAACATCCAGCCTTATCCCCCGCAAAACAGACCAATTGTTTCTCTTGTCAGTTTGTTTTCTTTGATTCATACTCTGACAAAATGAACAAAAAATTCAAAAGGGCTCTAACCATTGACAGCTTCTGTGTGGAGAGGGAGCAGACTTCAAATGCTGAGGAGACTAGGAACAGAATGTCCCCAGATGTATCCCCTGGGAGGGATATAAGCTGCTCCTCAATACAAAAGAACCTCATAGAAGAAATCAAAAGGGCTCTCACAAGAGAGCTGGAAGAGAAATGGGAAAAGGAAAGGGAAGCTTGGCAAGAGAGCCTGGAGAAGTCATCCCATGCATTCAAAGACAGAATGGATAAAGAAATCAAATCATTGAGAAACAAGATTAGTGAGCTGGAAAAGGTAAACAACTCCAAGGAAAACAGGATTAGTGAGCTGGAAAAGGTAAACAACTCCAAGGAAAACAGGATTAGAGAGCTGGAAAAAGAAATCAGCTCTCTAAAAAATAAAATGGATACAATGGAAAAAAATTCCATAGAAGATAAAAACTCAATTGGACAATTACAAAGAGATATAAAAAAAGTGAGTGAAGAAAATACATCATTGAAAATTAGACTGGAACAAGTAGAAATGAATGACTCAAGGAGAAACCAAGAGGGAGTCAAGCAAAACCAGAGAAATGAAACAATTGAAAAGACTGTCAAGTACCTTACCAGAAAGACAACAGACCTGGAAAACAGATCCAGGAGAGACAATTTGAGAATAATCGGACTCCCTGAAAAATGGGAGGAAAAAAAGAGCTTGGACACCATTTTCGAGGAAATTATCAAAGAGAACTGCCCAGACGTTTTGGAAACAGAGGGTAAAATAGACATTGAGAAAATTCATCGATCACCTACTGAAAGGGACCCTAAAATCAAAACGCCAAGAAATATAGTGGCCAAGTTCAAGAACCATCAGACAAAGGAAAAGATATTGGAAGCTGCTAGAAAAAAACAATTCAGATATGGAGGATCCACAATAAGGATAACACAGGATCTAGCAGCATCCACATTAAAAGAACGCAGGGCCTGGAACATGATATTCCGAAAGGCTAAGGAACTTGGTATGCAGCCAAGAATAACTTACCCAGCAAGAATGAGCATCGTTTTCCAGGGAAGAAGATGGACATTTAACGAAATAAATGAATTCCATCTATTTTTGATGAAAAAACCAGACCTACATAAGAGGTTTGATCTTCAAATACAGAACTCAAGAGACTTCTAAAAAAGGTAAAAAGAAATCTTGAGAACTATACTTCTGTCAAAAAAATATGTGAAGAACATATGTACAATTTGTCTTAGAAAATAGAGGTGGAAAGGAGATTATATCATAAAAAAGTATAAAGTGGTGGTACTACATCTCATGAAGAGGCAAAGGTAACCTATTATATCTGAGAGAAAGAAAGGAGGGAGATGAACATAGCGTGTATCAATAGACATATTCGATTGATGGTGAAACTTCTTCCACTTCATTGAAAAGTGAAAGGGAAGGAGTAAGCTAAGGGGAAGGGAATACAGTAATTTCGAGTAAAAGGGGTAAAATAAGGGGAGGATCTTTAAGGTGGGGGAGGGATCCTAAAAAGGGAGGGCTGTGAAAAGCAAGTGGTGTTTACCAGTTTAATACTGGATAGGAGGGTAAAAGGGAAGGAAAGGGGAAAAGCATAAGCAGGGGTTAATAGGATGGCAAGCAATATAGAATTAATCCTTCTAACCATAAATGTGAATGGGGCAAACTGCTTCATAAAGAGGAAGCAGTTAGCAGACTGGATTAAAAGTCAGAATCCTACTATATGTTGTTTACAGGAAACACACCTGAAACAGGATGAGACATTCAAACTAAAAGTAAAAGGGTGGAGCAGAATCTATTATGCTTCAGGCAAAACCAAAAAAGCAGGAGTAGCCATCCTCATCTCAGATCAAGCAAAAACAAAAATTGATCTAATTAAAAGAGATAAGGAAGGGCATTATATCCTGCTAAAGGGAAGCATCAATAGTGAAGCAGTATCAATATTAAACATGTATGCACCAAGTGGTGCAGCATCTAAATTCTTAAAAGAGAAATTAAGAGAGCTGCAAGAGGAAATAGATAGCAAAACTATAATAGTGGGAGATCTCAACCTTGCACTCTCAGAATTAGATAAATCAAACCACAAAATAAATAAGAAAGAAGTCAAAGAGGTAAATAGAATACTAGAAAAGTTTGATATGATAGATCTTTGGCGAAAGCTAAATGGAGACAGAAAAGAATATACTTTCTTCTCAGCAGTTCATGGAACCTATACAAAAATTGATCATATACTAGGGCATAAAAACCTCAAAATCAAATGCAGTAAGGCAGAAATAGTAAATGCATCCTTTTCAGACCATAATGCAATCAAAATAACATTTAATAAAAAGCCAGGGGAAAATAGACCAAAAAATAATTGGAAACTAAATAATCTTATACTAAAGAATGATTGGGTAAAACAACAAATCATAGACATAATTAATAACTTCACCCAAGAAAATGACAATAATGAGACATCATACCAAAATGTGTGGGATACAGCCAAAGCAGTAATTAGGGGAAGTTTTATATCTCTACAGGCCTACCTGCATAAAATAGAGAAAGAGAGGGCCAACGAATTGGGTTTACAACTAAAATTGCTAGAAAAGGAACAAATTAAAAACCCCCAGACAAACACAAAACTTGAAATTCAAAAAATAAAAGGTGAGATTAATAAAATTGAAAGTAAAAAAACTATTGAATTAATTAATAAAACTAAGAGTTGGTTTTATGAAAAAACCAACAAAATAGACAAACCCTTAGTAAACCTGATTAAAAAAAGGAAAGAGAAAAAGCAAATTGATAGTCTTGAAAATGAAAAGGGTGAACTCACCACTAATGAAGAGGAAATTAGAACAATAGTTAGGAGCTACTTTGCTCAACTTTATGCCGATAAATTCGATAACTTAAATGAAATGGAAGAATACCTTCAAAAATATAGCTTGCCCAGATTAACAGAAGAAGAAGTAAGTAGTCTAAATAGTCCCATCTCAGAAAAAGAAATAGACCAAGCTATTAACCAACTTCCTAAGAAAAAGTCCCCAGGACCAGATGGATTTACAGGTGAATTCTACCAAACATTTAAAGAACAACTAACTCCAATGCTATGTAAACTATTTGAAAAAATAGGGATTGAAGGAGTCCTACCAAATTCCTTCTATGACACAGACATGGTACTGATACCTAAACCAGGTAGATCGAAAACTGAGAAAGAAAACTATAGACCAATTTCCTTAATGAATATTGATGCTAAAATCTTAAATAAGATATTAGCAAATAGACTTCAGAAAATCATCCCCAGGATAATACACTATGACCAAGTGGGATTTATACCAGGAATGCAGGGATGGTTTAATATTAGGAAAACTATTAGTATAATTGACCATATTAATAATCAAATTAATAAAAACCATATGATCATCTCAATAGTTGCAGAAAAGGCATTTGATAAAATCCAACATCCATTCCTACTAAAAACGCTTGAGAGTATAGGAATAAATGGACTATTCCTTAAAATAATAACGAGCATATATTTAAAACCTTCAGTAAACATCATATGTAATGGTGATAAACTAGAACCTTTCCCTGTAAGATCAGGAGTGAAACAAGGTTGCCCACTATCACCATTACTATTCAATATAGTACTAGAAACTCTAGCCTTGGCAATAAGAGCCGAGAAAGAGATCCAAGGAATTAGAGTAGGAAATGAAGAAATTAAATTGTCACTTTTCGCAGATGACATGATGGTATACTTAGAGAACCCCAAAGACTCTGCTAAAAAGCTATTAGAAATAATTCAGAATTTTAGCAAAGTCGCAGGATACAAAATAAATCCACATAAATCCTCAGGATTTTTATACATTACCAACACAATCCAACAGCAAGAGATCCAAAGAGAAATTCCATTCAAAATAACAGTCGACAGTATCAAATATTTGGGAATATATCTACCAAAGGAGAGTCAGGAATTATATGAGCAAAATTACAAAACACTTGCCACAAAAATAAAGTCAGATTTAAATCATTGGAAAGATATTCAATGTTCTTGGATAGGCCGAGCGAATATAATAAAGATGACAATACTCCCCAAACTAATCTATTTATTTAGTGCGATACCAATCAGACTCCCAAGAAACTATCTTAATGACCTAGAAAAAATAACAACAAAATTCATATGGAAGAATAAAAGGTCGAGAATTGCAAGGGAACTAATGAAAAAAAAGTCAGAGGAAGGTGGTCTAAGTGTACCTGATTTAAAGCTATATTATAAAGCAACAGTCACCAAAACCATTTGGTATTGGCTAAGAAATAGACTAGTTGATCAGTGGCATAGGTTAGGTTCACAGGACAAGATAGTGAATAAAAATAGCAATCTAATCTTTGACAAACCCAAAGATCCCAAATTTTGGGATAAGAATTCATTATTTGACAAAAACTGCTGGGAAAACTGGAAATTAGTATGGCAGAAACTAGGCATGGACCCACATTTAACACCACATACTAAGATTAGATCAAAATGGGTCCAAGATTTAGGCATAAAGAACGAAATCATAAATAAATTGGAGGAACATGGGATGGTTTACCTCTCAGACTTGTGGAGGAGGAAGGAGTTTGTGTCCAAGGGAGAACTAGAGACCATTATTGATCACAAAATAGAACATTTTGATTACACCAAATTAAAAAGTTTCTGCACAAACAAAACTAATGCAAACAAGATTAGAAGGGAAGTAACAAATTGGGAAAAAATTTTTACAGTTAAAGGTTCTGATAAAGGCCTCATCTCCAAAATATACAGAGAATTGACTTTAATTTATAAGAAATCAAGCCATTCTCCAATTGATAAATGGTCAAAGGATATGAACAGACAATTTTCAGATGATGAAATTAAAACTATTTCCACTCATATGAAAGAGTGTTCCAAATCACTATTGATCAGAGAAATGCAAATTAAGACAACTCTGAGGTATCATTACACACCTGTCAGATTGGCTAAGATGACAGGAACAAATAACGATGAATGTTGGAGGGGCTGTGGGAAAACTGGGACACTGATGCATTGTTGGTGGAGTTGTGAAAGAATCCAACCATTCTGGAGAGCAATCTGGAATTATGCCCAAAAAGTTATCAAAATGTGCATACCCTTTGACCCAGCCATACTACTACTGGGCTTATACCCCAAGGAACTACTAGAGAAGGGAAAGGGTCCTGTATGTGCCAAAATGTTTGTGGCAGCCCTTTTCATAGTGGCTAGAAGTTGGAAGATGAATGGATGTCCATCAATTGGAGAATGGTTGGGTAAACTATGGTATATGAATGTTATGGAATATTATTGTTCTATAAGAAATGACCAACAGGAGAAATACAGAGAGGCTTGGAGAGACTTACATCAACTGATGCTGAGTGAAATGAGCAGAACCAGAAGATCATTATACACTTCAACAATGATACTGTACGAGGATGTATGCTGATGGAAGTGGATTTCTTCAACATAGAGAAGAACTAATCCAATTCCAATTGATTAATGATGGACAGAACCAGCTACATCCAGAAAAGGAACACTGGGAAATGAATGTAAACTGTTATTTTTACCTTCTGAATCCAATTCTTCCTGTGCAACAAAAAAATTCGGTTCTACACACATATATTGTATTTAAATTATACTGTAATATATTTAACATATATAAGACTGCTTGCCATCTGGGGGAGGGGGTTGGGGGAGGAAGGGAAAAAATCTGAATAGAAGTAAGTGCAAGGGATAATGTGGTAAAAAATTACCCATGCATATGTACTGTTAAAAAATGTTATAATTATAAAATAAAATAAAAAATTAAAAAAAAAAAAAAAAAAAAAAATATATTTTCCCAATTTCTTACTTCCCTTCTAATCTTGTTTGCATTAGTATTGTTTGTACAGAAAATTTTAGTTTGATGTAATCAAAATCTTCTATTTTGTGATCAATAATGATCTCTAGTTCTCCTCTGGTCATAAATTCCTTCCTCCTCCACAAGTCTGAGAGGTAGACTATCCTCTGTTCCTCTAATCTATTTATTATCTCCCTCTTTATGCCTAAATCATGGACCCATTTTGATCTTATCTTGGTATATGGTGTTAAGTGTGGATCCATATCTAATTTCTGCCATAGTAATTTCCAGTTTTCCCAACAGTTTTTTCCAAATAATGAATTGTTATCCCTGATCTACTGGTCTATTTCTTAGCCAATACCAAATGGTTTTGGTGACTGCTACTATATAATATAGCTTTAGATCACATGCACTTAGACCACCTTCCTCTGAGTTTTTGTTTTTTTTTTTTTCATTAGTTCCCTTGCAATTCTTGACCTTTTATTCTTCCATATGAATTTAGTTGTTATTTTTTCTAGGTCATTAAATAGTATCTTGGGAGTCTGATTGGTATAGCACTAAATAAATAGATTAGTTTGGGGAGTATTGTCATCTTTATTATATTCGCTCAGCCTATCCACAAGCACTGAATGTCTTTCCAATTATTTAAATCTGACTTTATTTTTGTGGTAAGTGTTTTGAAATTTTTCTCATATAATTGCTGACTTTTCTTTTGTAGATGGATTACCAAATACTTTATACTCTCAACATTTGTTTGGAATGGAATTTCTCTTTGTATCTCTTGCTGTTGCATTTTGTTAGTGATATATAAAAATGCTGAGAATTTATGTGGATTTATTTTGTATCCTGCCACTTTGCGGAAATTCTGAATTATTTCTAGTAGCTTTTTAGCAGAGTCTTTGGGGTTCTCTAAGTATACCATATTGTCATCTGCAAAGAGTGATATTTTGATTTCCTCATTTCCTACTCTAATTCCTTGAATCTCTTTCTCGGCTCTTATTGCCGAGGCTAGTGTTTCTAGTACTATATTGAATAGTAATGGCGATAGTGGGCAACCTTGTTTCACTCCTGATCTTACTGGGAAAGGTTGCAGTTTATTTCTATTGCATATTATGCTTACTGACAGTCTTAAATATATACTCCTGATTATTCTAAGGAATAGTCCATTTATTCCTATACTCTCAAGAGTTTTTAGTAGGAATGGATGTTGGATTTTGTCAAATGCTTTTTCTGCATCTATTGAGATGATCATATGGTTCTTATTAATTTGATTATTAATATGGTCAATTATATTAATAGTTTTCCTAATATTAAACCAGCCCTGCATTCCTGGAATAAATCCTACTTGATCATAGTGTATTAACTTGGAGTTGATTTTCTGAAGTCTTTTTGCTAATATCTTATTTAAGATTTTAGCATCAATATTCATTAAGGAAATTAGGCTATAATTTTCTTTCTCAGTTTTCGATTGACCTTGTTTAGGTATTGGTACAATGTCTGTGTCATAAAAGGAGTTTGGTAGGACTCCTTCATCCCCTATTTTTTCAAATAGTTTATATAACATTGGGGCTAATTGTTCTTTAAATGTTTGGTAGAATTCACATGTGAATCCATCTGGTCCTGGGGATTTTTTCCTGGGGATTTGATTAATAGCTTGTTCTATTTCTTTTTCTGAAATGGGACTAATTAAGAGATTTATCTCCTCCTCTGTTAACCTAAGGAGCCTATATATTTGGAGGAAGTCATCCATTTCACTTATGTTATCAAATTTATTGGCATAAAGTTGGGCAAAGTAACTCCTTATTATTTCTCTAATTTCCTCTTCATTGGTGGAAAGATCCCCCTTTTCATTTGTAAGACGAACAATTTGATTTTCCTCTTTCTTTTTTCTGATCAAATTTACCAAAGGTTTATCAATTTTATTGGCATTTTCATAAAACCAACTCTTGGTTTTATTTATTAATTCAATAGTTTTTTTTACTTTCAATTTTATTGATTTCTCCTTTTAATTTTTGTATTTCAAGTTTAATTTTTGGTTGGGGGTTTTTAATTTGGTTTTTTTCTAGCTTTTTAAGTTGCAGGCCCAATTCGTTAATTTTCTCTTTCTCTATTTTCTTCAAATAAGCCTCTAAAGATATAAAATTTCCCCTTATTACTGCTTTAGCTGCATCCCACAGATTTTAGTATGATGTCTCATCATTGTCACTATCTTGGGTGAAATTATTAATTGTTTCTATAATTTGCTCTTTCACCCAGTCATTCTTTAAGATGAGATTGTTCATTTTCCAATTACTTTTTGGTCTATTTACCCCTAACTTTTTACTGAATGTAGCTTTTATTGCATTGTGATCTGAGAAGAAGGCATTTATTATTTCTGCCTTCCTACATTTAATTTTGAGATCTTTATGTCCTAATATATGGTCAATTTTTGTATAGGATCCATGAACTGCTGAGAAGAAAGTATATTCCTTTCTATTGCCATTCAGTTTTCTCCAAAGGTCTATCATACCTAGTTTTTCTAATGTTCTATTTACTTTTTAAATTCCTTTCTTATTTGTTTTGTGGTTTGATTTGTCTAATTCTGAGATTGCAAGGTTGAGATCTCCCACTATTATAGTTTTACTGTCTATTTCTTCTTGCAACTCTCTTAACTTTTCCTTTAGAAAGTTAGATGCTATACCACTTTGTGTATATATGTTTAGTATTGATATGGCTTCATTGTTTATGCTACCTTTTAGCAAGATATAGTTTCCTTCCTCATCTTTTTTAACTAGATCAACTTATGTTTTTGCTTGATCTGAGATAAGGATAGCTACCCCTGCTTTTTTGGCTTTACCTGAAGCATAATAGGCTCTTTTCCAACCTTTTACCTTTACTCTGTATGTATCTCCCAGCTTTAAGTGTGTTTCCTGCAGACAACATATGGTAGGGTTCTGATTTTTGATCCAATCTGCTATCCGTCTCCGTTTGATGGGAGCGTTCTTCCCATTCACATTTACAGTTAAAATTACTAATTCTGTATTTCCTGCCATCGTATTATCCCCAGATTATGCTTTTTTCACTTGACCCCCCTGATCCCCCTCCCCAATATTTAATTTATAGACCCCCCCTTGTGATGCGCAGCCCTCCCTTTTTTTAGTATCCCTCCCCCCTCCCTCCAAGTCCCTTCACTTATTCTCTTTTTCCTTTTTCCTTTTCCTCTCCCCTTTTAATGAAGTGAGAGAAAATTCTCTGAAAAACAAATATGTCAATTATTTACTCTTTGAGCCTCTTCTGATGAGAGTAAGATTCACACGATGATTCTCCCCCTCACTAAATTTCCTCAGATATGGTGTATTTTCTATGCCTCTTCCTGGGATGTAGTTTCCCTCTTTTTATCATTCCTTCCCCTTTTTCTGAAATGACCTTCTTAGCTTTACAACACCCCCCTTTTTTTTTCTTTTATATCAGTAAAATGAAATTATCCATGAGTACTTTTTATATACCCACAACAGAGTTACAGTTTTCAAGGGTTCTGTGTACCTTTTTCTGTTTCTCTTCAGTCTTGTGGATGTAGATCAAATTTTTTGTTTAAGTCTGTTTTTTTTTTCTTAGAAACATATAGAATTCCTCTATTTCATTGAATGACCATCTTCTTCCATGGAAAAAGATGCTAAACTTAGCTGGGTAGTTCATTCTTGTTTGTAGTCCTTGATCTTTTGCCTTTTCGGAATATCAGGGGCCAGGCCCTTCTATCTTTTAATGTGGAGGCAGCCAGATCTTGAGTGACTCTTATTGTGGCACCTTGGTATTTAAATTGTTTTTTTCTAGCTGCTTGCAAGATTTTCTCCTTTGTGTGGTAATTCTGAAGCTTAGCCACAATATTCCGTGGTGTTCTTTTTTTAGGGTCTATTTCAGAAGGAGTTCGATGAATTCTTTCCACATCTACTTTCCCTTCTGTTTCTATTATCTCTGGACAGTTCTCTTTGATAATTTCCTGTAAAATAGAATCTAGATTCTTTTTTTGGTCATAGTTTTTGGGAAGTCTAATGATCCGCAGATTATCTCTCCTAGATCTATTTTCCATGTCTATAGATTTTCCCAGTAAGTATTTGATGTTATTCTCCAGCTTCTCATTTTTTTTTTTTTTTGTTTTGTTTTGTTTGACTGATTCTTGGGTTCTCTGTGAGTCATTCATTTCTATTTGTTCCATCCTGACTTTTAAGGAGTTATTTTCTTCTTTCACAGTTTTTAGTTCTTTTTGTAAATGCCCAATTTCGTTGTTAAATGAATTATTTTGCTCTATTGAATTTTTTTCAATTTCACTAATTTTTTTTTTGCAAGAAACCTCTGCTTTATTAGAATTCTGAAACTAAAAGAACTATTACCAGAAAATTATTCTTCTGATTGTGTTTTTTTTTAATTTTTTTATTATATA
This sequence comes from Sminthopsis crassicaudata, assembly GCF_048593235.1. Classification (NCBI taxonomy): domain Eukaryota; kingdom Metazoa; phylum Chordata; class Mammalia; order Dasyuromorphia; family Dasyuridae; genus Sminthopsis; species Sminthopsis crassicaudata. The sequence continues at coordinate 582,584,918 of NC_133618.1, read as the reverse complement.
TATATATTTTTTTTATAATATTATCCCTTGTATTCATTTTTCCAAATTGCCCCCCCTCCCTCTATTCCCTCCCCCCGATGACAGGCAATCCCATACATTTTACATGTGTTACAATATAGTCTAGATACAATACATGTGTATGAATATCATTTTCTTGTTGCACAATAAACATTAGAATCCGAAGGTACATGCAACCTGGGCAGACAGATATTAGTGCTAACAATTTACATTCACTTCCCAGTGTTTCTTCTCTGGGTGTAGCTACCTCTGTCCATCATTGATCAACTGGAAGTGAGTTGGATCTTCTTTATGTTGAAGATTTCCACTTCCATCAGAATACATCCTCATACAGTATTGTTGTTGAAGTGTACAGTGATCTTCTGGTTCTGCTCATTTCACTCAGCATCAGTTGATTTAAGTCTCTCCAGGCCTCTCTGTATTCCTCCTGCTGGTCATTTCTTACCGAGCAATAATATTCCATAACCTTCATATACCACAATTTACCCAACCATTCTCCAACTGATGGACATCCACTCATCTTCCAGTTTCTAGCTACAACAAAAAGAGCTGCCACAAACATTTTGGCACATATATGACTCTTTCCGCTCTTTAGTATTTCTTTGGGATATAATCCCAGTAGTAGCGCTGCTGGGTCAAAGGGTATGCACAGTTTGATAACTTTTTGGGCATAATTCCAGATTGCTCTCCAGAATGGCTGGATTCTTTCGCAACTCCACCAGCAATGTATTAGTGTCCCAATTTCCCCACATCCCCTCCAACATTTATCATTATTTGTTCCTGTCATCTTAGCCAATCTGACAGGTGTGTAGTGGTATCTCAGAGTGGTCTTAATTTGCATTTCTCTGATCAGTAGTGATTTGGAACACTATTTCATGTGAGTGGATATAGTTTCAATTTCTTCCTCTGAGAATTGTCTGTTCATATCCTTTGACCATTTATCAATTGGAGAATGGTTCGGTTTCTTATAAATTAGGGTCATTTCTCTATATATTTTGTAAATGAGACCTTTGTCAGAACCTTTGTTTTTAAAAATAGTTTCCCAATTTGTTACTTCCCTTCTAATCTTGTTTGCATTAGTATTATTTTTACAGAAACTTTTTATTTTGATGTAATCAAAATCTTCTATTTTGTGATCAATAATGATCTCTAGTTCTCCTCTGGTCATAAATTCCTTCCTCCTCCACAAGTCTGAGAGGTAGATTATCCTCTGTTCCTCTAATCTATTTATTATCTCCCTCTTTATGTCTAAATCATGGATCCATTTTGATCTTATCTTGGTATATGGTGTTAAGTGTGGATCCATATCTAATTTCTGCCATACTAATTTCCAGTTTTTCCAACAGTTTTTTCCTAATAATGAATTTTTATTCCTAATGTTGGTATCTTTGGGTTTGTCAAAGATTAGATTGCTGTAGATGTACCCTTTTTTGTCCTTTGTATCTAATCTGTTCCACTGATCTACTGGTCTATTTCTTAGCCAATACCAAATGGTTTTGGTGACTGCTGCTATATAATATAGCTTTAGATCACATGCACTTAGACCACCTTCCTCTGAGTTTATTTTTCATTAGTTCCCTTGCAATTCTTGACCTTTTATTCTTCCATATGAATTTTGTTGTTATTTTTTCTAGGTCATTGAAATAGTTTCTTGGGAGTCTGATTGGTATAGCACTAAATAATTAGATTAGTTTGGGGAGTATTGTCATCTTTATTATATTCGCTCGGCCTATCCAAGAGCACTGAATGTCTTTCCAATTATTTAAATCTGATTTTATTTTTGTGGCAAGTGTTTTGTAATTTTTCTCATATGATTGCTGACTTTTCTTTGGTAGATGGATTCCCAAATATTTTATACTCTCAATATTTGTTTGGCATGGAATTTCTCTTTGTATCTCTTGCTGTTGAATTTTGTTAGTGATATATAAAAATGCCGAGGATTTATGTGGATTTATTTTGTATCCTGCCACTTTGCTGAAATTTTGAATTATTTCTAGTAGCTTTTTAGCAGAGTCTTTGGGGTTCTCTAAGTATACCATCATGTCATCTGCAAAAAGTGATAGTTTAATTTCCTCATTTCCTACTCTAATTCCTTGAATCGCTTTCTCGGCTCTTATTGCCGAGGCTAGCGTTTCTAGTACTATATTGAATAGTAATGGTGATAGTGGGCAACCTTGTTTCACTCCTGATCTTACTGGGAAAGGTTGCAGTTTATTTCTATTGCATATTATGCGTACTGAAGGTCTTAAATATATGCTCCTGATTATTCTAAGGAATAGTCCATTTATTCCTATACTCTCAAGAGTTTTTAGTAGGAATGGATGTTGGATTTTGTCAAATGCTTTTTCTGCATCTATTGAGATGATCATATGTTTCTTATTAATTTGATTATTAATATGGTCAATTATATTAATAGTTTTCCTAATATAAAACCAGCCCTGCATTCCTGGAATAAATCCTACTTGATCATAGTGTATTATCTTGGAGATGATTTTCTGAAGTCTTTTTGCTAATATCTTATTTAAGATTTTAGCATCAATATTCATTAAGGAGATTGGTCTATAATTTTCTTTCTCAGTTTTCGATCTACCTGGTTTAGGTATCAGTACCATGTCTGTGTCATAAAAGGAGTTTGGTAGGACTCCTTCATCCCCTATTTTTTCAAATAATTTATACAACATTGGGGCTAATTGTTCTTTAAATGTTTGGTAGAATTCACATGTGAATCCATCTGGCCCTGGGGATTTTTTCCTGGGGAGTTGATTAATAGCTAGTTCTATTTCTTTTTCTGAAATGGGACTATTTAAGCAATTTATCTCCTCCTCTGTTAATCTAGGGAGCCTATATTTTTGGAGGAAGTCATCCATTTCACTTAAGTTATCAAATTTATTGGCATAAAGTTGGGCAAAGTAACTCATTATTTCTCTAATTTCCTCTTCATTGGTGGAAAGATCCCCCTTTTCATTTGTAAGATGAACAATCTGATTTTCCTCTTTCTTTTTTTTGATCAAATTTACCAAAGGTTTATCTATTTTATTGGCTTTTTCATAAAACCAACTCTTGGTTTTATTTATTAATTCAATAGTTTTTTTACTTTCAATTTTATTGATTTCTCCTTTTAATTTTTGTATTTCAAGTTTAATTTTTGGTTGGGGGTTTTTAATTTGGTTTTTTTCTAGCTTTTTAAGTTGTAAGCCCAATCCGTTAATCTTCTCTTTCTCAATTTTCTTCAAATAAGCCTCTAAAGATATAAAATTTCCCCTTATTACTGCTTTAGCTGCATCCCAAAGATTTTGATATGATGTCTCATCATTGTCATTATCTTGGGTGAAATTGTTAATTGTTTCTATAATTTGCTCTTTCACCCAGTCATTCTTTAAGATGAGATTATTCAGTTTCCAATTACTTTTTGGTCTATTTACCCCTACCTTTTTACTGAATGTAGCTTTTATTGCATTGTGATCTGAGAAGAAGGCATTTATTATTTCTGCCTTCCTACATTTAATTTTGAGATCTTTATGTCCTAATATATGGTCAATTTTTGTATAGGATCCATGAACTGCTGAGAAGAAAGTATATTCCTTTCTATTGCCATTCAGTTTTCTCCAAAGGTCTATCATACCTAGTTTTTCTAATGTTCTATTTACTTTTTTAATTTCTTTCTTGTTTGTTTTGTGGTTTGATTTGTCTAAATCTGAGAGTGCAAGGTTGAGATCTCCCACTATTATAGTTTTACTGTCTATTTCTTCTTGCAATTCTCTTAGCTTTTCCTTTAGAAAGTTAGATGCTATACCACTTGGTGCATATATGTTTAGTATTGATATGGCTTCATTATTTATGCTACCTTTTAGCAAGATATAGTTTCCTTCCTTATCTTTTTTAACGTGATCTACTTCTGCTTTTGCTTGATCTGAGATAAGGATAGCTACCCCTGCTTTTTTGGCTTTACCTGAAGCATAATAGGCTCTGTTGCAACCTTTTACCTTTATTCTGTATGTATCTCCCTGCTTTAAGTGTGTTTCCTGTAGGCAACATATTGTAGGGTTCTGCTTTTTGATCCAATCTGCTATCCGTCTCCGTTTGATGGGATCGTTCATCCCATTTACATTTACAGTTAAAATTACTAATTCTGTATTTCCTGCCATCGTATTATCCCCAGATTATGCTTTTTTCCCTTGACCCCCCTGATCCCGCTCCCCGATATTTAATTTACAGACCCCCCTTGTGACGCGCAACCCTCCCTCTTTTTTTTTTTTAGGATCCCTCCCCCCTCCCTCCAAGTCCCTTCACTTATTCTCCTTTTCCTTTTCCCTTTTCCTCTCCCCCCTTTTAATGAGGTGAGAGAAAATTCTCTGAAAAACAAATATGTTAATTATTTACTCTTTGAGCCTCTCCTGATGAGAGTAAGATTCACACAATGATTCTCCCCCTCACTAAGTTCCCTCAGATATGGTGTATTTTCTATGTCTCTTCCTGGGATGTAGTTTCCCTCTTTTTATCACTCCTTCCCCTTTTTCTGAACCGACCTCCTTCCCTTTACTACACCCCCCTTTTTTTCTTTTATATCAGTAAAATCAAATTATCCTTGAGTATTTTTTATATACCAACAACAGTTACAGTTCTCAAGGGTTCTGTGTACCTTTTTCTGTTTCTCTTCAGTCTTGTGAATGTAGATCAAATTTTTTGTTTAAGTCTGTTTTTTTTCTTAGAAACATATAGAATTCCTCTGTTTCATTGAATGACCATCTTCTTCCACGGAAAAAGATGCTAAACTTAGCTGGGTAGTTCATTCTTGGTTGCAGTCCTTGATCTTTTGCCTTACGGAATATCAGGTTCCAGGCCCTTCTATCTTTTAATGTGGAGGCAGCCAGATCTTGGGTGACCCTTATTGTGGCACCTTGGTATTTAAATTGTTTTTTTCTAGCTGCTTGCAGGATTTTCTCCTTTGTGTGGTAATTCTGCAGCTTAGCCACTATATTCCGTGGTGTTCTTTTTTTAGGGTCTATTTCAGAAGGAGTTCAATGAATTCTTTCCACATCTACTTTCCCTTCTGTTTCTATTATCTCTGGACAGTTCTCCTTGATAATTTCCTGTAAAATAGAATCTAGGCTCTTTTTTTGGTCATAGTTTTCTGGAAGTCCAATAATCCGCAGATTATCTCTCCGAGATCTATTTTCCAGGTCTATAGATTTTCCCAGTAAGTATTTGACGTTGTACTCCAGCTTCTCATTTTTTTTGTTTTGTTTGACTGATTCTTGAGTTCTCTGTGAATCATTCATTTCTATTTGTTCCATCCTGACTTTTAAGGAGTTATTTTCTTCTTTCACAGTTTTTAGTTCCTTTTGTAAATGCCCAATTTTGTTTTTAAATGAATTATTTTGCTCTATTGAATTTTTTTCCATTTCCCTAATTTTTTTTATTTTATATATATATATATATATATATATATATATATTTTATAATATTATCCCTTGTATTCATTTTTCCAAATTACCCCCCCTCCCTCTATTCCCTCCCCCCGACGACAGGCAATACCATACATTTTACATGTGTTACAATATAATCTAGGTACAATACATGTGTGCGAATATCATTTTCTTGTTGCACAATAAACATTAGAATCCGAAGGTACATGCAACCTGGGCAGACAGATATTAGTGCTAACAATTTTCATTCCCCTCCCAGTGTTTCTTCTCTGGGTGTAGCTACCTCTGTCCATCATTGATCAACTGGAAGTGAGTTGGTTTTTCTTTATGTTGAAGATTTCCACTTCCATCAGAATACATCCTCATACAGTATTGTTGTTGAAGTGTACAGTGATCTTCTAGTTCTGCTCATTTCACTCAGCATCAGTTGATTTAAGTCTCTCCAGGCCTCTCTATATTCCTCCTGCTGGTCATTTCTTTTTTTTTTTTTTTTTTTTTTTTTTAAATTTTTTTTATTATATATATATATATATATATATATATATATATATATATATATATATATATTTTATAATATTATCCCTTGTATTCATTTTTCCAAATTACCTCCCCTCCCTTATTCCCTCCCCCCGACGACAGGCAATACCATACATTTTACATGTGTTACAATATAGTCTAAGTACAATACATGTGTGTGAATATCATTTTCTTGTTGCACAATAAACATTAGAATCCGAAGGTACATGCAACCTGGGCAGACAGATATTAGTGCTAACAATTTACATTCCCCTCCCAGTGTTTCTTCTCTGGGTGTATCTACCTCTGTCCATCATTGATCAACTGGAAGTGAGTTGGATCTTCTTTATGTTGAAGATTTCCACTTCCATCAGAATACATCCTCATACAGTATCGTTGTTGAAGTATATAGTGATCTTCTGGTTCTGCTCATTTCACTCAGCATCAGTTGATTTAAGTCTCTCCAACCCTCTCTGTATTCCTCCTGCTGGTCATTTCTTACTGAGCAATAATATTCCATAACTTTCATATACCACAATTTACCCAACCATTCTCCAACTGATGGACATCCATTCATCTTCCAGTTTCTAGCTACAACAAAAAGAGCTGCCACAAACATTTTGGCACATATATGTCTCTTTCCGCTCTTTAGTATTTCTTTGGGATATAATCCCAGTAGTAGCGCTGCTGGGTCAAAGGGTATGCACAGTTTGATAACTTTTTGGGCATAATTCCAGATTGCTCTCCAGAATGGCTGGATTCTTTCACAACTCCACCCTGCTGGTCATTTCTTATCGAGCAATAATATTCCATAACCTTCATATACCACAATTTACCCAACCATTCTCCAACTGATGGACATCCATTCATCTTCCAGTTTCTAGCTACAACAAAAAGAGCTGCCACAAACATTTTGGCACATATATGTCTCTTTCCACTCTTTAGTATTTCTTTGGGATATAATCCCAGTAGTAGCGTTGCTGGGTCAAAGGGTATGCACAGTTTGATAACTTTTGGGGCATAATTCCAGATTGCTCTCCAGAATGGCTGGATTCTTTCACAACTCCACCAGCAATGTATTAGTGTCCCAATTTCCCCACATCCCCTCCAACATTTGTCATTATTTGTTCCTGTCATCTTAGCCAATCTGACAGGTGTGTAGTCGTATCTCAGAGTGGTCTTAATTTGCATTTCTCTGATCAGTAGTGATTTGGAACACTCTTTCATGTGAGTGGATATAGTTTCAATTTCTTCCTCTGAGAATTGTCTGTTCATATCCTTTGACCATTTATCAATTGGAGAATGGTTCGGTTTCTTATAAATTATGGTCAGTTCTCTATATATTTTGGAAATGAGACCTTTGTCAGAACCTTTGTTTTTAAAAATATTTTCCCAATTAGTTACTTCCCTTCTAATCTTGTTTGCATTAGTATTATTTGTACAGAAACTTTTTAGTTTGATGTAATCAAAATCTTCTATTTTGTGATCAATAATGATCTCTAGTTCTCCTCTGGTCATAAATTCCTTCCTCCTCCACAAGTCTGAGAGGTAGATTATCCTCTGTTCCTCTAATCTATTTATTATCTCCCTCTTTATGCCTAATCATGGACCCATTTTGATCTTATCTTGGTATATGGTGTTAAGTGTGGATCCATATCTAATTTCTGCCATACTAATTTCCAGTTTTCCCAACAGTTTTTTCCGAATAATGAATTTTTATCCCTAATGTTGGAATCTTTGGGTTTGTCAAAGATTAGATTGCTATAGATGTACCCTTTTTTGTCCTTTGTATCTAATCTGTTCCACTGATCTACCGGTCTATTTCGTAGCCAATACCAAATGGTTTTGGTGACTGCTGCTATATAATATAGCTTTAGATCAGGTACACTTAGACCACCTTCCTCTGAGTTTTTTTTCATTAGTTCCCTTGCAATTCTTGACCTTTTATTCTTCCATATGAATTTTGTTGTTATTTTTTCTAGGTCATTAAAATAGTTTCTTGGGAGTCTGATTGGTATAGCACTAAATAAATAGATTAGTTTGGGGAGTATTGTCATCTTTATTATATTCGCTCGGCCTATCCAAGAGCACTGAATGTCTTTCCAATTATTTAAATCGGATTTTATTTTTGTGGCAAGTGTTTTGTAATTTTTCTCATATAATTCCTGACTTTTCTTTGGTAGATGGATTCCCAAATATTTTATACTCTCAACATTTGTTTGGAATGGAATTTCTCTTTGTATCTCTTGCTGTTGCATTTTGTTAGTGATATATAAAAAGGCCGAGGATTTATGTGGATTTATTTTGTATCCTGCCACTTTGCTGAAATTTTGAATTATTTCTAGTAGCTTTTTAGCAGAGTCTTTGGGGTTCTCTAAGTATACCATCATGTCATCTGCAAAAAGTGATATTTTGATTTCCTCATTTCCTACTCTAATTCCTTGAATCGCTTTCTCGGCTCTTATTGCCGAGGCTAGCGTTTCTAGTACTATATTGAATAGTAATGGTGATAGTGGGCAACCTTGTTTCACTCCTGATCTTACTGGGAAAGGTTGCAGTTTATTTCTATTGCATATTATGCTTACTGACGGTCTTAAATATATACTCCTGATTATTCTAAGGAATAATCCATTTATTCCTATACTCTCAAGAGTTTTTAGTAGGAATGGATGTTGGATTTTGTCAAATGCTTTTTCTGCATCTATTGAGATGATCATATGGTTATTATTAATTTGATTATTAATATGGTCAATTATATTAATAGTTTTCCTAATATTAAACCAGCCCTGCATTCCTGGAATAAATCCTACTTGATCATAGTGTATTATCTTGGAGATGATTTTCTGAAGTCTTTTTGCTAATATCTTATTTAAGATTTTAGCATCAATATTCATTAAGGAGATTGGTCTATAATTTTCTTTCTCAGTTTTCGATCTACCAGGTTTAGGTATCAGTACCATGTCTGTGTCATAAAAGGAGTTTGGTAGGACTCCTTCATCCCCTATTTTTTCAAATAATTTATATAACATTGGGGCTAATTGTTCTTTAAATGTTTGGTAGAATTCACATGTGAATCCATCTGGCCCTGGGGATTTTTTCCTGGGGAGTTGATTAATAGCTTGTTCTATTTCTTTTTCTGAAATGGGACTATTTAAGCAATTTATCTCCTCCTCTGTTAATCTAGGGAGCCTATATTTTTGGAGAAAGTCATCCATTTCACTTAAGTTATCAAATTTATTGGCATAAAGTTGGGCAAAGTAACTCCTTATTATTTCTCTAATTTCCTCTTCATTGGTGGAAAGATCCCCCTTTTCATTTGTAAGACTATCAATTTGATTTTCCTCTTTCTTTTTTTTGATCAAATTTACCAAAGGTTTATCTATTTTATTGGCTTTTTCATAAGACCAACTCTTGGTTTTATTTATTAATTCAATAGTTTTTTTACTTTCAATATTATTGATTTCTCCTTTTAATTTTTGTATTTCGAGTTTAATTTTTGGTTGGGGTTTTATAATTTGGTCTTTCTCTAGCCTTTTAAGTTGTAAGCCCAATTCGTTAATCTTCTCTTTCTCAATTTTCTTCAAATAAGCCTCTAAAGATATAAAATTTCCCCTTATTACTGCTTTAGCTGCATCCCAAAGATTTTGATATGATGTCTCATCATTATCATTATCTTGGGTGAAATTGTTAATTGTTTCTATAATTTGCTCTTTCACCCAGTCATTCTTTAAGATGAGATTATTCAGTTTCCAATTACTTTTTGGTCTATTTACCCCTAACTTTTTACTGAATGTAGCTTTTATTGCATTGTGATCTGAGAAGAAGGCATTTATTATTTCTGCCTTCCTACATTTAATTTTGAGATCTTTATGTCCTAGTATATGGTCAATTTTTGTATAGGATCCATGAACTGCTGAGAAGAAAGTATATTCCTTCCTATTGCCATTCAGTTTTCTCCAAAGGTCTATCATACCTAGTTTTTCTAATGTTCTATTTACTTTTTTAATTTCTTTCTTGTTTGTTTTGTGGTTTGATTTGTCTAAATCTGAGAGTGCAAGGTTGAGATCTCCCACTATTATAGTTTTACTGTCTATTTCTTCTTGCAGTTCTCTTAACTTTTCCTTTAGAAAGTTAGATGCTATACCACTTGGTGCATATATGTTTAGTATTGATATGGCTTCATTATTTATGCTACCTTTCAGCAGGATATAGTTTCCTTCCTTATCCTTTTTAACGAGATCTACTTCTGATTTTGCTTGATCTGAGATAAGGATAGCTACCCCTGCTTTTTTGGCTTTACCTGAAGCATAATAGGCTCTGTTCCAACCTTTTACCTTTACTCTGTATGTATCTCCCTGCTTTAAGTGTGTTTCCTGTAGGCAACATATTGTAGGGTTCTGCTTTTTGATCCAATCTGCTATCCGTCTCCGTTTGATGGGATCGTTCATCCCATTTACATTTACAGTTAAAATTACTAATTCTGTGTTTCCTGCCATCGTATTATCCCCAGATTATGCTTTTTTCCCTTGACCCCCCTGATCCCCCTCCCCGATATTTAATTTACAGACCCCCCTTTTGACGCGCAACCCTCCCTCTTTTTTTTTTTTTTTTTTTTAGGATCCCTCCCCCCTCCCTCCAAGTCCCTTCACTTATTCTCCTTTTCCTTTCCCCTTTTCCTCTCCCCCCTTTTAATGAGGTGAGAGAAAATTCTCTGAAAAACAAATATGTTAATTATTTACTCTTTGAGCCTCTTCTGATGAGAGTAAGATTCACACAATGGTTCTCCCCCTTACTAAGTTTCCTCAGATATGGTGTATTTTCTATGTCTCTTCCTGGGATGTAGTTTCCCTCTTTTTATCACTCCTTCCCCTTTTTCTGAACCGACCTCCTTCCCTTTTTTTCTTTTATATCAGTAAAATCAAATTATCCTTGAGTATTTTTTATATACCCACAACAGAGTTACAGTTCTCAAGGGTTCTGTGTACCTTTTTCTGTTTCTCTTCAGTCTTGTGGATGTAGATCAAATTTTTTGTTTAAGTCTGGTTTTTTTCTTAGAAACATATAGAATTCCTCTGTTTCATTGAATGACCATCTTCTTCCATGGAAAAAGATGCTAAACTTAGCTGAGTAGTTCATTCGTGGTTGCAGTCCTTGATCTTTTGCCTTATGAAATATCAGGTTCCAGGCCCTTCTATCTTTTAATGTGGAGGCAGCCAGATCTTGGGTGACCCTTATTGTGGCACCTTGGTATTTAAATTGTTTTTTTCTAGCTGCTTGCAGGATTTTCTCCTTTGTGTGGTAATTCTGCAGCTTAGCCACAATATTCCGTGGTGTTCTTTTTTTAGGGTCTATTTCAGAAGGAGTTCGATGAATTCTTTCCACATCTACTTTCCCTTCTGTTTCTATTATCTCTGGACAGTTCTCTTTGATAATTTCCTGTAAAATAGAATCTAGGCTCTTTTTTTGGTCATAGTTTTCTGGAAGTCCAATAATCCGCAGATTATCTCTCCTAGATCTATTTTCCAGGTCTATAGATTTTCCCAGTAAGTATTTGACGTTGTTCTCCAGCTTCTCATTTTTTTTGTTTTGTTTGACTGATTCTTGGGTTCTCTGTGAATCATTCATTTCTATTTGTTCCATCCTGACTTTTAAGGAGTTATTTTCTTCTTTCACAGTTTTTAGTTCTTTTTGTAAATGCCCAATTTCGTTTTTAAATGAATTATTTTGCTCTATTGAGTTTTTTTCCATTTCCCTAATTTTTTTCTTTTGAGAATTATTTTCTTTTTCCAATTCAGAAATTCTATTTTCTTGAGACTTTTTTATCTTTTCCAATTCAGAAATCCTACTTTCCTGTGTTTTTTAAACCTTTTCTAATTCACTAATTTTGTTTCCCTGCATCTCCTGTGAATTCTTTATTTTTTCCAACTCCAATTTCAGGACGTTGTTATTCTCTATCATAACTTCCCTTTCTTTTCCCCATTTTTCTTCGATCTCCCTCAATTTTTTAAGAGCTTCTTCTAGGAGAGAGTTATGTGATGGGGGGCAGGAATCGTTCCCCTTTAGGTTGTTGTCTGTTGATTCTCTGCTGTCAACTTCCTCGGGGTTGGTTACCCGCTCTTTCTCTGTATAGAAGGAATCTATGGTTTTTCTAGCTTTTTTGCTCATACTTAAAAAAATCTTTTGGGGTCTGTCTCTGGGGTAGGAAATTATTTACTTCTTTACCAGCTTCCTCCCAGACCGGATGGATGCAGCGGCCCCTGCGCCGGAGCTAAGATAGAGCTCTGGGAGAGAGTTCCCCACCCCCTCCCTGGAAGTGCCTCAGAGGTGATTAGCACTACTGTGCTTCGAGGACGTAGAATAGTGAAGACAGCACAAAGCCCAGCCTATGTGTCCAGGTGTGGAGTGGATGTCTGCAGCAGGTGACGTGAAAAGCCCCTGTGCTCAAACTGGAAGTGTCTGCCAGAAACCGCGGTCCCTAGTTCAAAGGTTCCGCTTCTCTGGGACTTCCTGGAGCTGAGTTCCACTCCCTCCAGCTAAGCTAGGCAGTGTGTGTTGCCTTGGGCCATATCCACCCACTTGTCAATCTCTTAACTATTCTCAGGTGGTAGCTGAGGCCACACCCCCTGGTGCCGAGTCTACTGAGTCACCCCCAAGATCGGGGAAAATCTAATTTGAGTTTTAAAATATTTTGGCTTTCTCCTCTGAACTGCTAAATAATTAGCAGAGAAGAGCTAACAGCCTGTGCCAGATTCCTTTACCTCAGTGGCTTCTCTGATCCCAGAGCCCTTCCCAGCGCAATGGGCGCAGTGTGCCCCTACCCCACCTTCTGTGCTGGTCTTTCTTATTCCTCTCCTGAGAACTGACCTTTCCTGTTGAAACTCCAGATTCTCTTCAGCTGGTAAGTCGTGCTTCCAGTCCTTGTGGTATCTATCAGTCCTGAGCTAATTTTGAGACTTAATTTATCTAATTGTTTGTGAGGGAGTGAGGACGTTCACTGAGTCGTGTGTTTCTTCTCCGCCATCTTGGCTCCGCCCCCTCCCTAATTTTTTTTTTGAGAATTATTTTCTTTTTCCAATTCAGAAATTCTATTTTCTTGAGACTTTTTTATCTTTTCCAATTCAGAAATCCTACTTTCCTGTGTTTTTTTAACCTTTTCTAATTCATAAATTTTGTTTCCCTGCATCTCCTGTGAATTCTTTATTTTTTCCAACTCCAATTTCAGGACGTTGTTATTCTCTATCATAGCTTCCCTTTCCTTTCCCCATTTTTCTTCAATCTCCCTCAATTTTTTAAGAGTTTCTTCTAGGAGAGAGTTATGTGATGGGGGGCAGGGATCATTCCCCTTTGGGTTGTTATCTGCTGACTCTCTGCTGTTAACTTCCTCGGGGTTGGATACCCGCTCTTTCTCTGTATAGAAGGAATCTATGGTTTTTCTAGCTTTTTTGCTCATATTTAAAAAAAATCTTTTGGGGTCTGTCCCTGGGGTAGGAAATTATTTATTTACTTCTTTACCAGCTTCCTCCCAGACTAGATATATGCAGCGGCTCCTGTGCCTGAGCTAAGAGAGAGCTCTGGGAGAGAGTTCCCCACCCCCTCCCTGGAAGTGCCTCAGAGGTGATTAGCACTACTGTGCTTCGAGGGCGTAGAATAGTAAAGACAGCACAAAGCCCAGCCTTTGTGTCCGGGTGGGGAGTGGATGTCTGCAGCAGGTGACGTGAAAAGCCCCTGTGCTCAAACTGGAAGTGTCTGCCAGAAACCGCGGTCCCTAGTTCAAAGGTTCCACTTCTCTGGGACTTCCTGGAGCTGAGTTCCACTCCCTCCAGCTAAGCTAGGCAGTGTGTGTTGCCTTGGGCCATATCCACCCACTTGTCAATCTCTTAACTATTCTCAGGTGGTAGCTGAGGCCACACCCCCTGGTGCCGAGATCTGCTGAGTCACCCCCAGGGTCCGGGGAAAATCTAATCTGAGTTTTAAAATATTTTGGCTTTCTCTTCTGAACTGCTAAATAATTAGCAGAGAAGAGCTAACAGCCTGTGCCAGATTCCTTTACCTCAGTGGCTTCTCTGATCCCAGAGCCCTCCCCAGCGCAATGGGTGCAGTGTGCCACTACCCCACCGTCTGTGCTGGTCTCTCTTATTCCTCCCCTGGGAACTGACCTTTCCTGTTGAAACTCCAGATTCTCTTCAGCTGGTAAGTCGTGCTTCCAGTCCTTATGGTATCTATCAGTCCTGAGCTAATTCTGAGACTTAATTTATCTAATTGGTCGTGAGGGAGTGAGGACGTTCACAGAGACGTGTGTTTCTTCTCCGCCATCTTGGCTCCGCCCCGTCCCTAATTTTTTTTTTGAGAATTATTTTCTTTTTCCAATTCAGAAATTCTAATTTCTTGAGACTTTTTTATCTTTTCCAATTCAGAAATCCTATTTTCCTGTGTTTTTTTAACCTTTTCTAATTCACAAATTTTATTTCCCTGCATCTCCTGTGAATTCTTTATTTTTTCCAACTCCAATTTCAGGACGTTGTTATTCTGTATCATAGCTTCCCTTTCCTTTCCCCATTTGTCTTCAAAGTCTCTTAGCTTTTTAATAGTCTCTTCGAGGAGAGAGTTATGTGATGGGGGGCAGGAATCATTCCCCTTTAGGTTGTTATCTGCTGACTCTCTGCTGTTAACTTCCTCAGGGTTGGATACCTACTCTTTCGCTGTGTAGAAGGAATCATAGGGTTTTTTTTGGCTTCTTACTCATACTTAAAAAATCTTTTTGGGTCTGTCCCTGGGGTAGGAAATTATTTATTTATTTCTTTACCAGCTTCCTCCCAGACCAAATCATGCAGCGGCTCCTGTGCCTGAGCTAAGAGAGAGCTCTTGGAGAGAGTTCCCACCCCCTCCCTGGATGTGCGTCAGAGGTGACTAGCACTGCTGTGCCTTGAGGGCATTGTGTTCTAGTAGCTTCCCTGAGGTTTGAGATTGAACAGTAAAGAAGGCACAAAGCCCAGCCTATGTGTCCCAGGTGATGTGAAAAGCCCCTGTGCTCAAACTGGAAGTGTCTGCCAGAAACCACGGTCCCTAGTTCAAAGGTTCTGCTTCTCTGGGGCTTCTGTTGCTGAGTTCCACAGCCTTCAGCTGAGCTAGGCAGTGTGTGTTGCCTTGGGCCGTATTAGTCCACTTCTCAATCTCTTAACTAGTCACAGATGAGAGCTAGGGGCCACACCCCCAGTGCCGAGATCTGCTGAGTCACCCCCAGGATCAGGGAAGATCTGATCTGTCTTTGAATTTTTAAAGTGGTTTAGATTTCTCTTCTAAACTGCTGTATAATAAGCAGAGAAGAGCTAACAGCCTGTGCCAGATTCCTTTATCTCAGTGGCTTCTCTGATCCCAGAGCCCTTCCCAGCGCGATCAGTGCATTGTGCTAGCACCTGGCTGTCTGTGCTGGCCTCTCTTCTTCCCCCCCTGGGAACTGACCTTTTCTGTTGAAACTCTAGCTTCTCTTCAGCTGGTTAGTCGTGCTTCCAGTGCTTGTGGTATCCATCAGTCCTGCACTATTTCTGAGGCTGATTTATCTAATTGGTTGTGAGGGAGTAAGGACGTTCACAGAGTCGTGTGTATCTTCTCCGCCATCTTGGCTCCGCCCCCCAAGTCTAATTTTCAATGATGTATTTTCTTCACTGACTTTTTTTATATCTTTTTGTAATTGTCTAATTGTGTTTTTAAGAGAGTTGTTTTATTCTATGGAATTTTTTTTTCCATTTTATCCATTTTAGTTTTTAGAGAGCTGATTTCTTTATCCAGCTCACTAATCCTGTTTTCCTTGGAGTTGTTTACCTTTTCCAATTCGCTAATTTTGTTTCTCAATGATTTGATCTCTTTATCCACTCTGGATAACTTCTCCAAGCTCTCTTTCCAAGCTTCCCTTTCCTTTTCCCATTTCTCTTCTAGTTCTTTTGTGAGAGCAGATCATATCCCCCTTAGTTGATTCCTCTAGGGAGAGTCTGTTTTTAGTCTCCTCAGTATTTGAAGTCTGCTCTCTCCATACAGAAGCTGTCAATGGTTAGAGCCCTTTTGAATTTTTTGTTCATTTTGTCAAGAGCAGAATCGAAGAAAACAAATTGACAAGAGAAACAATTGGTCTGTTTTGGGGGGGGATGGACCTGGATGGTGTTAATGGGCTTCCTCTACAGACCACAATGCAATCAGAATTACATTTATTAAAAAGCCAGGGGAAAATAGACCAAAAAATAATTAGAAACTAAATAATCTTATACTAAAGAATGGTTGGGTAAAATAGCAAATCATAGACATAATTAATAATTTCACCCCAGAAAATGACAATAATGAGACATCATACCAAAATGTGTGGGATACAGCCAAAGCAGTAGTAAAGGGAAGTTTTATATTTCTACAGGCCTACTTGCATAAAATAGAGAAAGAGAGGGTCAATGAATTAGCCTTACAACTAAAACTGCTAGAAAAGGAACAAATTAAAACCCCCCAGACAAACACAAAACTTGAAATTCAAAAAAATAATAGGTGAGATTAATAAAATTGAAAGTAAAAAAAAAACTTGAATTAATTAATAAAACTAAGAGTTGGTTCTATGAAAAGACCAACAAAATAGACAAACCCTTAGTAAACATGATTAAAAAAAGAAAAGAGAAAAAATAAATTGTTAGTCTTGTAAATGAAAGAGAGAATTCACCACTAATGAAGAGGAAATTAGAACAATAGTTAGGAGCTACTTTGCTCAACTTTATGCCAATCAATTCGATAACTTTAATGAAATGGAAGACACTTTCAAAAATATAGCTTGCCCAGATTAACAGAGGAAGAATTAAGTAGCCTAAATAGTCCCATCTCAGAAAAAGAAATAGAACAAGCTATTAACAACTTCCTAAGAAAAAATATCCAGGACCAGATGGATTTACATGTGAATTCTACTAAACATTTAAAGAACAATTAGCCCCAATGCTATATAAACTATTTGAAAAAATAGGGATGGAAGGAGTCCTACCAAATTCCTTTTATGACACATACATGGTACTGATACCTAAACCAGGTTGATCGAAAACTGAGAAAGAAAACTATAGACCAATTTCCTTAATGAACATTGATGCTAAAATCTTATATAAGATATTAGCAAAAAGACATCTGAAAATCATGCCCAGGATAATACACTATGACCAAGTGGGATTTATAACAGGAATTCAGGACTGGTTTAATATTCGGAAAACTATTAGTATAATTGACCATATTAATAATCAATTTAATAAAAACCATATGATCATCTCAATAGATGCAGAAAAAGCATTTGATAAAATCCAACATCCATTCCTACTAAAAATGCCTGAGAGTATAGGAATAAGTGGACTATTCCTTAAAATAATAACAAGCATATATTTAAAACCTTCAGTAAACATCATATGTAATGGCGATAAACTAGAACCTTTCCCTGTAAGATCAGGAGTGAAACAAGGTTGCCCACTATCACCATTACTATTCAATATAGTACTAGAAACTCTAGCCTTGGCAATAAGAGCCGAGAAAGAGATTCAAGGAATTAGAGTAGGAAATGAGGAAATAAAACTATCACTCTTTGCAGATGACATGATGGTATACTTAGAGAACCCCAGAGATTCTAATAAAAAGTTATTAGAAATAATTCACAACTTTAACAAAATTGCTGGATACAAAATAAGTCCACATAAATCCTCAGCATTTTTATATATTACCAACACAATCCAACAGCAAGAGATGCAAAGAGAAATTCCATTCACAATAACGGTCAATAGTATAAAATATTTGGGAATATATCTACCAAAGGAGAGTCAGGAATTACATGAGCAAAATTACCAAACACTTGCCACAAAAATAAAGTCAGAATTAAATAATTGGAAAGACATTCAGTGCTCTTGGATAGGCCGAGCGAATATAATTAAGATGACAATACTCCCCAAACTAATCTATTTATTTAGTGCTATACCAATCAGACTCCCAAGAAACTATTTTAATGACCTAGAAAAAATAACAATAGAATTCATATGGAACAACAAAAGATCGAGAATTTCTTTTTTTTAATTTATTTAGAATTTTTTTTCACAGTATATATGCATGAGTAATTTTAAAAATAATATTATCCCTTGTATTCATTTTTCCAAATTATATTTCCCCCTCACTCCATTCCCTCCCCCCAATGACAGGCAATCCCATATATTTTACATGTGTTACAATAAAACCTAGATACAATATATGTGTGTAAATACCATTTTCTTGTTGCACATTAAGTATTAGATTCTGAAGGTTTAAGTAACCTGGGTAGATAGACAGTAGTGCTAACAATTTACATTCACTTCCCAGTGTTCCTTCTCTGGCTGTAGTTATTTTTGTCCATCATTGATCAACTGGAAGTGAGTTGGATCCACTTCCATCAGAATATATCTTCATACAGCATTGAAGTGTACAGCGATCTTCTGGTTCTATTCATTTCACTCAGCATCAGTTGATAAAAGGTCGAGAATTTCAAGGGAAGTAATGAAAAAAAATTAAATGAAGGTGGTCTAGCTGTACCTGATCAAGAACTATATTATAAAGCAACAGTCATCAAAACCATTTGGTATTTGCTAAGAAATAGACTAGTTGATCAGTGGATTAGGTTAGGTTCACAGGGCAAGATAGTGAATAAAAATAGCAATCTAGTGTTTGACAAACCCAAAGATCCCAACTTTTGGGATAAGAATTCATTATTTGACAAAAACTGCTGGGAAAACTGGAAATTAGTATGGCAGAAACTAGGCATGGACCCATATTTAACACCACATACTAAGATAAGATCAAAATGGGTCCAAGATTTAGGCTTAAGGAACAAAATCATAAATAAATTGGAGGAACATGGGATGGTTTACCTCTCGGACTTGTGGAGGAGGAATGAGTTTGTGTCCAAGGGAGAACTAGAGACTATTAATGATCACAAAATAGAAAAATGGATTACACCAAATTAAAAAGTTTCTGCACAAACAAAATTAATGCAAACAAGATTAGAAGGGAAGTAACAAATTGGGAAAATATTTTTACAGTTAAAGGTTCTCATATAGGCCTCATCTCCAAAATATACAGAGAATTGACTTCAATTTATAAGAAACCAAGCCATTCTCCAATTGATAAATGGTCAAAGGATATGAACACACAATTTTCAGATGATGAAATTAAAACTATTTCCACTCATATGAAAGATCACTACTGATCAGAGAAATGCAAATTAAGACAACTCTGAGATACCACTACATACCTGTCAGATTGGCTAAGATGACAGGAACACATAATGAGGAATGTTTGAGGGGCTATGGGAAAACTGGGGCACTGATGCATTGTTAGTGAAGTTTTGAAAGAATCCAACCATTCTGCAGAGCAATCTGGAATTATGCCCAAAAAGTTATCAAACTATGCATACCCTTTGACCCAGCAGTGCTATTACTGGGCTTATATCCCAAGGAAATACCAAAAAAGTGACAGGGACCTGTATGAGCCAAAATGTTTGTGGCAGCCCTTTTCATAGTGGCTAGAAACTGGAAAATGAATGGATGTCCACCAATTGGAGAATGGTTGGGTAAATTATGGTATATGAATGTTATGGAATATTATTGCTCTGTAAGAAATGACCAACAGGAGGAATACAGAGAGGCTTGGAGAGACTTACATCAACTGATGCTGAGTGAAACAAGCAGAACTAGGGGATCATTATACACTTCAACAATGATACTATATCAGGATGTATTCTGATGGAAGTGGATATCTTCAACATAGAGAAGAGCTAATCCAATTCCAATTGATCAATGATGGACAAAATCAGCTACATCCAGAAAAGGAACACTGGGAAATGAGTGTAAACTGTGAGCATTGTTTTTTTGTTTTGTTTTGTTTTGTTTTGTTTTGTTTTGTTTCTCTTCCCAGATTATTTTTCCCTTGGGAATACAATCCTTCCTTTGCAACAACAACAACAACAAAATTCGGTTCTGCACATATATATAGTACCTAGGATATACTATAAGATATTTAATATGTATGGGAATATCTGCCATCTAGGGGAGGGGGTGGAGGGAAGGAGGGGAAAAACTCGGAACAGAAGGGAGTAAAAGGGATGATGTTGTAAAAAAAATTACCTATTCATATGTACTGTCAAAGAAAATGTTATAATTATAAAAATTAATAATTTTTTTTTAATCTTCTCTTTATTTTGTTCAAATAAGCCTCTAAAGATATACAATTTCCCATTATTACCGCTTTAGCTTCTGCAGCCCTTTTTGTAGTGGCAAGGAATTAGATACTGAATAAATGGTTATTAGTTGGGGAATGACTGAATAAGTTAGAGTACATAAATATACTGTAATATTGTTTTTCTATAAGAAATAATAAGGATTTTGATTTTAAGAAGACCTGGAGAGATTTACATGAATTATTACAAAGTGACATGAATAGAACCAATAGAACATTGTATATAGCAACAAAAAAATTAATGGACTTAACTATTTTCTAAAAAGTAATGATTCAGGCCAATTCTAATAGACTCATGATGGACAGAGTCATCTGAATACAGAGAGAGGACTATGGGGACTGAATATGAATTACATTATAATATTTTGTTGTTGTTTGCTTGCTTGTTACTGATAAAATAGCCCAAAAGGCATGGGAAGTTGAGTGAATTTAAAGGGTGTAGTGATTCTCACTCTCATAGCTCAGCTTCACCTCCTACACCAAGCACTCTCTTGCCCTCCCCAATCAACTTCACCTTCCTGGGTGGAGGGAGGAGGTGGAGGAGTGGGAAGGGCAGTGATACCACCAGCACTGCCCCTCCAGCAACCAACACTCCCCGAGCAACCAACACCTTCCCCTTACCTGATTACAGGTACGGGCAGGATATAGCTGATTTGAGAATAGAAACTTATCCTTTGATTGAACAGCTTAACTCTTTGGGTCAAGGAAAAAAAAAAGATACACTCCTTTTAATCTAAAAATTATCAAAGAACTAAAAAAGGTTTGAACTCTTTATGGATCTACATCATTTTATGTTAAGATGTTATTAGAGAATTTGGCTTCTGAAATTTTAATACCTAGTGATTGGAAATCTTTACCAAGGACATGTTTAGAACCTGGACAAAACTTGTTGTGGCTTTCTGAATATAGTGAACTCTGTAGGATACAACCCCATCAAAATAGGCAACCTTGAGTTAATATAACAATCATTTGTAGCCAACTAATAGTTGTACATTCTTATGAAGACATTTTAGCACAGATTAATTACCTTATGGGCACATATGAGAAAATTATTTATGCTGTTCTCAAAGCATGGGAAACCCTCCCAGGAAGGCAAGATAGATGGGAAGGCTTCACAAAATTAATACAAGGTCCAAATGAACCCTTTGCTGATTTTGTGAGATTTCTGCACACAGCTGTCATAAGAACTATTGGTGAAAATGCAGCAACAGAAATTATGGTAAGACAACTTGCTAAAGAAAATACAAATAAAGTTTGTAGAAATATTAGGACTGTGCAAGGATGCTCCTTTAGATGAGATCATAAAACGCTGTGCAACAGTGGGAACAAATATCCAGCTATGATGCAAACTTTCCAGTCTCTGAACATGGGAAGAAAGGGACCCTTTTGGCAAGGGACTTCCAGAGATACTTGTCAATACTTTTAATGTGGTAAAGTAGGGCATCTGAAATTTCAGTATTGGCACAGAGACAGAGTGAGAAAACAGTGTGGGAGAACAAGCCCCAAAACCCCTTCTCCAAAATGCAACAGAGGCTTCCATTGGGCATCAGAGTGTAGACTGATTCAGGGAAACAGGATGAGGGGCCCAGCCCCAGGGCCCAAGGGAAAAAATACTTGCGGCATGATGGCAGCCAATGCTACACCCAGAGAGTGCCTAGAAGTTGAATACCTAGATATGACCAATCAGCCAGGAAGCCATCTGATGGGAGAAAGGGATTACACAATCTATCAGCCAGGAAGCTACCTGATGGGAGAAAGTGATTACAATTAGGGAGAAAAAACTGTATGCAGCTGGGACAACTGAGATACCCCCTGTAGAGGTGAAATCTGTTCCTCTCCAGCCTATGGATCCTCCACGCACAGTAGGCTTGACCATGTCACCTCCTGAGAGTACTTACAAAACAGTGTCCATCTATACACTGCTGTGGGGAACTGGGGAAAGTGTAGATAATATCCCAACCACTAATACAGGTAGACAATGTGTGACTTATCAAACAGAAGAAGTAGTAGCATCTCTTTTACTGATACAGATTCCTTATAGGCAATCTGGTGATAGTTGCCCAGATGCTGACTCTAAGCAACAAAATTAATGTATACTGTGAAACCAACCCAGAGTGGCAAATTTTATTGGCCACAGCTCCACATTTTACACATGAGTCTCCATTAAAATAACCCAGCTATTACATAACTGGCAATGGATTTTTGAAGAAAAAGTTTCTAAGGTTCCTCTTAAAGGACCAACTATCTTTACAAATGCATCCAAACATAATATTTGTGCTGTATATGTATATTCTTGTGACTTAACTATAAAGAGAGTAATCAGAACTCCTTTTCAGTCCATTCAGCAGAATGAATTGTATGCAATCATGCTAGCTCTTACTTATTATTTAGGAGATGTAATTATAATATCTGAATTGGTTTATTCAATAGTTGTGATACAAGGAATTGCCACAGCCCAAATGAAATTTGTAGCTTCTAATATATATCAGCTCTTTAAGGAACTTCAAGAGCAAGTGAGAAAGCATCCAGGTAAAATTTATATCTTGCATGTCCACTCATATATGGGACTTCCAGGTCCTGTTTTGATGGAAATTCAAAGGCAGATAGCCTTCTAACCATATTAACTAATACTCCTTTATTTTAGGAAGACCCAGAATCTCTTTCTAAATATCATCAGCCTGCTCAAGCTTTATGTTTGCAATTTGGGATAACAAAAGAGTAAGCTAGCAGCATAGTAAAAACCTGTATAGCTTGTCTTCCTTTCCAAATTCCTATGCTCCTTCCAGGGAAGAGTTTGAGACCCAATGAAATTTGGCAAATGGATGTGACCCATTATAAATCTTTTGGTCATCTGTCTTTTATTCAAGTTTTAGTAGACACCTTTTCAGGATTTACTTTTGCAATACCAGCAGCAAAAGTGGTCAGTAAATTCCTTATATAAGCATTTGCAATTATGGGTGTGCCATAAGCAATAAAAACAGATAATGGACCTCCATATACTTCTAAACATTTTGCACACTTTTATGTACAGTATCAGATTATATACACCATTTGCATACCTTTTAATCCTCAAGGACAGGCAATAGTAGAGAGGAGAAACAGATACATCAAAATGCTCCTTCAAAAACAAAAGGGGGAGCCACAGCTAACCCTAGAGAACTTTTAAATTTAGTTCTTTATACAATTAACTTCTTCATTTTTGATGAAAACGCACTGACTCTAGCAGACAGGTTTTGTAATCCACCAGTAGGCAGTGTTTGGTGCGAGCAGCTCCACTATCTTTAGATAATTGCTAAATGATGTGGAAAGATCCTAAAAGTGGTGAATGGAAGGGTCTAGATAGGTTATCTGCTGGGGGGGTTGGGTTTGCTTATATCTCTACAGATGGAGAAGGAATCTGATGGGTGACAATGAGCCATACTTGCCTTGTCCATTGGAGAGAAACAGAGAAGACCCAAGAAACATCAGGTGGTTTCATTGATGGCTGTGCTAACCACTGAAAGAGCATGGCAGTTATGGCAATTGACTCATGAACATCAAAAATTGTTAATGAGAATGATGCAAGACTTCAAAACCCTCTGGAATAATTGGATTCCCTGAGACATGATAAGACTGTTGCAGGACTTCAAAAGCTTGCATGGATCATTGGATTCCCTAACACATGAAGTAATAGACAATAGATTGGCTCTGGACTATCTTTTGGCTTAAGGAGGCATATGTGGAATTATTTATATACCTTCCTTCTAGGACTTCTGGAAATCTTTTAAAATAACATGTTGATTCATATTGTTTGTTATATCATTACTTGTATGTACAATTCATGTGTGTTACACCACATTAAGCATGCACTGGCAGTGGAGATAGTCATCACTACTTGCCTGTTCTATATTGCTATGTGCTTGTGTAATACCTCCCATGCTGATGGGTTTGTGCATACCTGTTTCTAGTAAGACCCTTCAGTCCAGAAACCCGCTAACAATATCTGGTGGGACTTCCCACTTCCCTTAGGTGTTTTTCATCTCTTTTCCTAAGAAATCAGGGGAATGTGATCACCTGCTTTTTGGTGTTTTTACCCTTTTTTCCTGAGAAGTCAGGGAGGCTGTGATCACCTCCTTTTTGGGGTTTTCACCTCCCTGAGAAGTCAGGGAGGGCATGATTACCTATGTTCTAAAACAAAAGAAAGCTGGATATATAGAGGGCTGAAACTCTTAAAAGGTACACTTGAATCAAACAGCAGAGCACTTAAGGCTAACTATTTAATCCATGTGAGATAATGTTCTAAATACATATTTTTAGATGTGATGGTGATGTGATGGCTCTCCTCACCATTGGTACTTGCTGAATTTCTGGTGGCGATTTAATCATAGGCAAGGATTGGAGGGCTGAGGGAGAGAATCACAGTTGCTTTGCTGAAAGACGAGGAGAAGAGATATTTCATTCTCCAGACCCCAGAGTCCAGGATTCATCTTTGGAAAGCCGTGTGGCAGCTTGCTTGCCTCTTTCACTTCTCTACCTGAAGACCAAGGACTTTGATTGATTCTGATCCTGACTAATGCTGAGGCCCTCCAGAGAGCTAGCTTGGACATCATATCCCCACTCAAGGATACCACTTTTTAATGAGGTTGATGGCATATTCAAAGTTTCAGCTACAAATCAGATAGAACCTGTCCCATAATCCTTAAGGTGAAGCAACAAAGAAAATAATCCTGCCTCTTTAAATACCATTTCCACTGATGAAAATCCCAGCAATTTTGATGTTGAACCATTTGCTATTGGGCTGCAAAGACTAATCATCATTTAATAACAAACATTATCTTTGAGATGAGTTTTGTATATGTAAGAAGAAAGAAAGGAAGGAAGGAAGAAAGGAAGGAAGGAAGGAAGGAAGGAAGGAAGGAAGGAAGGAAGGAAGGAAGGAAGGAAGGAAGGAAAGAAGGAAGGAAGGAAGGAAGGAAGGAAGGAAGGAAGGAAAGAAGGAAGGAAGGAAGGAAGGAAGGAAGGAAGGAAGGAAGGAAGGAAGGAAGGAAAGAAGGAAGGAAGGAAGGAAGGAAGGAAGGAAGGAAGGAAGGAAGGAAGGAAGGAAGGAAGGAAGGAAGGAAGGAAGGAAGGAAGGAAGGAATTTACCTTTTAAGGTAAATTCCAAATCACAAGACAATGTGGTTAAAGGGTATGATCATTTTTGTTGAATTTTCATTGTGTTGTTAAATTGTTTAAAAGGATTCCATTAACATCTAATGCTACCAACTATGTATGAGTTGTTTACCAGTTTTTCTACAACTTAATAATACTGAGTGTTGTCCTTAAATTTTTTATTTGCTATTTTTATGGTTGTTGTTGGTATTTCAATGTTGTTTTAATTTTTCATTAATAAAATTAAATATTTTTAAATTAAAAAATAAGACATTTTCCACATTATTTTATGCGGATAGTAGTATTGGCTTTATGACACTAGGCAAATAACCAACCTCTCTGTGCTTCAGTTTTGTTTTTATTCTATAAAATAAAGGTAACATTTGTATCATATTGCACAGAATTGGAGAAATATGAGCAACATTTAATTTTGTGATTTAATTTTATTCCAAAATTATGCAAAATAATATCTTCCACAAGGCATTGCACAAATTCACTTTTTAGTTTAAGAAACAATTGATAGCTAAACCAGCTTGATTTTTCCCAAAATGAAATTTGCCTCATGAATAATAGACAATTGCATAGGGCAAAAAGTATATGTGTAATTGTATGATTCCACAACTTGTTGTTTATAGTAGTTTTCATTTCTTATAATTATTCATGGTTTCCCCCAACTATCTCAAATACAGAAATATGATTAATAAGTTTCATAATCATATCAACTGTATTTGAAGTCCCTTATGTATTTTTTTTAATTTTTATTTTATTTTATAATTATAACATTTTTTGACAGTACATATGCATGGGTAATTTTTTACAACATTATCCCTTGCACTTACTTCTATTCAGATTTTTTCCCTTCCTCCCCCAACCTCCTCCCCCAGATGGCAAGCAGTCTTATATATGTTAAATACATTACAGTATATTCTAGATACAATATATGTGTGTAGAACCGAATTTTTTGTTGCACAGGAAGAATTGGATTCAGAAGGTAAAAATAACAGTTTACATTCATTTCCTAGTGTTCCTTTTCTGGATGTAGCTGGTTCTGTCCATCATTAATCAATTGGAATTGGATTAGCTCTTCTCTATGTTGAAGAAATCCACTTCCATCAGCATACATCCTCGTACAGTATCATTGTTGAAGTGTATAATGATCTTCTGGTTCTGCTCGTTTCACTCAGCATCAGTTGATGTAAGTCTCTCCAAGCCTCTCTGTATTTCTCCTGTTGGTCATTTCTTATAGAACAATAATATTCCATAACATTCATATACCATAGTTTACCCAACCATTCTCCAATTGATGGACATCCATTCATTTTCCATCTTCTAGCCACTATGAAAAGGGCTGCCACAAACATTTTGGCACATACAGGACCCTTTCCCTTCTCTAGTAGTTCCTTGGGGTATAAGCCCAGTAGTAGTATGGCTGGGTCAATTTTGATAACTTTTTGGGCATAATTCCAGATTGCTCTGCAGAATGGTTGGATTCTTTCACAACTCCACCAACAATGCATCAGTGTCCCAGTTTTCCCACAGCCCCTCCAACATTCATCATTATTTGTTCCTGTCATCTTAGCCAATCTGACAGGTGTGTATTGATACCTCAGAGTTGTCTTAATTTGCATTTCTCTGATCAATAGTGATTTGGAACACTCTTTCATATGAGTGGAAATAGTTTTAATTTCATCATCTGAAAATTGTCTGTTCATATCCTTTGACCATTTATCAATTGGAGAATGGCTTGATTTCTTACAAATTAAAGTCAATTCTCTGTATATTTTGGAGATGAGACCTTTATCAGAACCTTTAACTTTAAAAATTTTTTCCCAATTTGTTATTTCCCTTCTAATCTTGTTTGCATTAGTTTTGTTTGTGCAGAAACTTTTTAATTTGGCGTAATCAAAATGTTCTATTTTGTGATCAATAATGGTCTCTAGTTCTCCCTTGGACACAAACTCCTTCCTCCTCCACAAGTCTGAGAGGTAAACCATCCCATGTTCCTCCAATTTATTTATGATTTCGTTCTTTATGCCTAAATCTTGGACCCATTTTGATCTAATCTTAGTATGTGGTGTTAAATGTGGGTCCATTCCTAGTTTCTGCCATACTAATTTCCAGTTTTCCCAGCAGTTTTTGTCAAATAATGAATTCTTATCCCAAAATTTGGGATCTTTGGGTTTGTCAAAGATTAGATTGCTATTTTTATTCACTATCTTGCCCTGTGAACCTAACCTATGCCACTGATCAACTAGTCTATTTCTTAGCCAATACCAAATGGTTTTGGTGACTGTTGCTTTATAATATAGCTTTAAATCAGGTACACTTAGACCACCTTCCTCTGACTTTTTTTTCATTAGTTCCCTTGCAATTCTCGACCTTTTATTCTTCCATATGAATTTTGTTGTTATTTTTTCTAGGTCATTAAAATAGTTTCTTGGGAGTCTGATTGGTATAGCACTAAATAAATAGATTAGTTTGGGGAGTATTGTCATCTTTATTATATTCGCTCGGCCTATCCAAGAACACTGAATGTCTTTCCAATTCTTTAAATCTGACTTTATTTTTGTGGCAAGTGTTTGGTAATTTTGCTCATATAATTCCTGACTCTCCTTTGGTAGATATATTCCCAAATATTTTATACTATCCACTGTTATTTTGAATGGAATTTCTCTTTGTATCTCTTGCTGTTGGATTATGTTGGTAATGTATAAAAATCTTGAGGATTTATGTGGATTTATTTTGTATCCTGCGACTTTGCTAAAATTCTGAATTATTTCTAATAGCTTTTTAGCAGAGTCTTTGGGGTTCTCTAAGTATACCATCATGTCATCTGTGAAAAGTGACAATTTGATTTCTTCATTTCCTACTCTAATTCCTGGCTCTCTTTCTCGGCTCTTATTGCCAAGGCTAGAGTTTCTAGTACTATATTGTATAGTAATGGTGATAGTGGGCAACCTTGTTTCACTCCTGATCTTACAGGGAAAGGTTCTAGTTTATCACATATGATGTTTACTGAAGGTTTTAAATATATGCTCCTTATTATTTTAAGGAATAGTCCATTTATTCCTATACTCTCAAGCATTTTTAGTAGGAATGGATGTTGGATTTTATCAAATGCCTTTTCTGCATCTATTGAGATGATCATATGGTTTTTATTAATTTGATTATTAATATGGTCAATTATACTAATAGTTTTCCTAATATTAAACCAGCCCTGCATTCCTGGTATAAATCCCACTTGGTCATAGTGTATTATCCTGGGGATGATTTTCTGAAGTCTATTTGCTAATATCTTATTTAAGATTTTAGCATCAATATTCATTAAGGAAATTGGTCTATAGTTTTCTTTCTCAGTTTTCGATCTACCTGGTTTAGGTATCAGTACCATGTCTGTGTCATAGAAGGAATTTGGTAGGACTCCTTAAATCCCTATTTTTTCAAATAGTTTACATAGCATTGGAGTTAGTTGTTCTTTAAATGTTTGGTAGAATTCACCTGTAAATCCATCTGGTCCTGGGGACTTTTTCTTAGGAAGTTGGTTAATAGCTTGGTCTATTTCTTTTTCTGAGATGGGACTATTTAGACTACTTACTTCTTCCTCTGTTAATCTGGGCAAGCTATATTTTTGAAGGTATTCTTCCATTTCATTTAAGTTATCGAATTTATCAGCATAAAGTTGAGCAAAGTAGCTCCTAACTATTGTTCTAATTTCCTCTTCATTAGTGGTGAGTTCACCCTTTTCATTTTCAAGACTATCAATTTGCTTTTTCTCTTTCCTTTTTTTAATCAGGTTTACTAAGGGTTTGTCTATTTTGTTGGTTTTTTCATAAAACCAACTCTTAGTTTTATTAATTAATTCAATAGTTTTTTTTACTTTCAATTTTATTAATCTCACCTTTTATTTTTTTGAATTTCAAGTTTTGTGTTTGTCTGGGGGTTTTTAATTTGTTCCTTTTCTAGCAATTTTAGTTGTAAGCCCAATTCGTTGGCCCTCTCTTTCTCTATTTTAAGCAAGTAGGCCTGTAGAGATATAAAACTTCCCCTTATTACTGCTTTGGCTGTATCCCACACATTTTGGTATGATGTCTCATTATTGTCATTTTCTTGGGTGAAGTTATTAATTATGTCTATGATTTGCTGTTTTACCCAATCATTCTTTAGTATAAGATTATTTAGTTTCCAATTATTTTTTGGTCTATTTTCCCCTGGCTTTTTATTAAATGTTATTTTGATTGCATTATGGTCTGAAAAGGATGCATTTACTATTTCTGCCTTACTGCATTTGATTTTGAGGTTTTTATGCCCTAGTATATGATCAATTTTTGTATAGGTTCCATGAACTGCTGAGAAGAAAGTATATTCCTTTCTGTCTCCATTTAGCTTTTGCCAAAGATCTATCATATCAAACTTTTCTAGTATTCTATTTACCTCTTTGACTTCTTTCTTATTTATTTTGTGGTTTGATTTATCTAATTCTGAGAGTGCAAGGTTGAGATCTCCCGCTATTATAGTTTTGCTATCTATTTCCTCTTGCAGCTCTCTTAATTTCTCTTTTAAGAATTTAGATGCTGCACCACTTGGTGCATACATGTTTAATATTGATACTGCTTCACTATTGATGCTTCCCTTTAGCAGGATATAATGCCCTTCCTTATCTCTTTTAATTAGATCAATTTTTGTTTTTGCTTGATCTGAGATGAGGATGGCTACTCCTGCTTTTTTGGTTTTGCCTGAAGCATAATAGATTCTGCTCCACCCTTTTACTTTTAGTTTGAATGTCTCATCCTGTTTCAGGTGTGTTTCCTGTAAACAACATATAGTAGGATTCTGACTTTTAATCCAGTCTGCTAACTGCTTCCTCTTTATGAGGCAGTTTGCCCCATTCACATTTATGGTTAGAAGGACGAATTCTATATTGCTTTCCATCCTATTAACCCCTGCTTATGCTTTTCCCCTTTCCTTCCCTTTTACCCTCCTGTCCAGTATTAAACTGGTAAACACCACTTGCTTTTCACAGCCCTCCCTTTTTAGGATCCCTCCCCCACCTTAAAGATCCTCCCCTTATTTTACCCTTTTTCCTCGAAATTACTGTATTCCCTTCCCCTTAGCTTACTCCTTCCCTTTCACTTTTCAATGAAGTGGAAGAAGTTTCACCATAAATCGAATATGTCTATTGATACACGCTATGTTCATCTCCCTCCTTTCTTTCTCTCAGATATAATAGGCTACCTTTGCCTCTTCATGAGATGTAGTACCACCACTTTACACTTTTTTATGATATAATCTCCTTTCCACCTCTAGTTTCTAAGACAAATTGTACATATGTTCTTTACATATTTTTTTTGACAGAAGTATAGTTCTCAAGATTTCTTTTTACCTTTTTAGAAATCTCTTGAGTTCTGTATTTGAAGATCAAACCTTTTATGTAGGTCTGGTTTTTTCATCAAAAATAGATGGAATTCATTTATTTTGTTAAATGTCCATCTTCTTCCCTGGAAAACGATGCTCATTCTTGCTGGGTAAGTTATTCTTGGCTGCATACCAAGTTCCTTAGCCTTTCGGAATATCATGTTCCAGGCCCTGCGTTCTTTTAATGTGGACGCTGCTAGATCCTGGGTTATCCTTATTGTGGATCCTCCATATCTGAATTGTTTTTTTCTAGCAGCTTCCAATATCTTTTCCTTTGTCTGATGGTTCTTGAACTTGGCCACTATATTTCTTGGCGTTTTGATTTTAGGGTCCCTTTCAGTAGGTGATCGATGAATTTTTTCAATATCTATTTTACCCTCTGTTTCCAAAAGTCTGGGCAGTTCTCTTTGATAATTTCCTCGAAAATGTTGTCCAAGCTCTTTTTTTCCTCCCATTTTTCAGGGAGTCCGATTATTCTCAAATTGTCTCTCCTGGATCTGTTTTCCAGGTCTGTTGTCTTTCTGGTAAGGTACTTGACAGTCTTTTCAATTGTTTCATTTCTCTGGTTTTGCTTGACTCCCTCTTGGTTTCTCCTTGAGTCATTCATTTCTACTTGTTCCAGTCTAATTTTCAATGATGTATTTTCTTCACTCACTTTTTTTATATCTCTTTGTAATTGTCCAATTGAGTTTTTATCTTCTATGGAATTTTTTTCCATTTTATCCATTTTATTTTTTAGAGAGCTGATTTCTTTTTCCAGCTCACTTATCCTGTTTTCCTTGGAGTTGTTTACCTTTTCCAGCTTACTAATCCTGTTTTCCTTGGAGTTGTTTACCTTTTCCAGCTCACTAATCTTGTTTCTCAATGATTTGATTTCTTTATCCACTCTGTCTTTGAATGCATGGGATGACTTCTCCAGGCTCTCTTGCCAAGCTTCCCTTTCCTTTTCCCATTTCTCTTCCAGCTCTCTTGTGAGTGCCTTTTTGATTTCCTCTATGAGGTTCTTTTGTATTGAGGAGCAGCTTATATCCTTCCCAGGGGATACATCTGGGGACAGTCTGTTCCTAGTCTCCTCAGCATTTGAAGTCTGCTCCCTCTCCACACAGAAGCTGTCAATGGTTAGAGCCCTTTTGAATTTTTTGTTCATTTTGTCAGAGTAGGAATCAAAGAAAACAAACTGACAAGAGAAACAATTGGTCTGTTTTGCGGGGGATAGGGCTGGTATTAATGGGCTTCCTCTACAGACTGGGGGTAGGGCAGCAGAGAGCCACTAACAGAACAACAATGACTGTACTGAGTCTGCGCTCTGAGGCTCTGAGAACGCACAGAGTCAGTCCAGGTTGGGGTTAGGGGTGGCCAGGCTCTGAGAGATGGTGGCTTTCTGGGGTTTTAATCTTCACCTCCCGTGTTTACACCCTCTCCACCGCTCCTGGCTTGCTGCCAAGACGGAGCATCCACACTGGGGCAAAAGCCCTTTCACAGAAAAGGCAGAGATCACACCCCTCCCCCTCTGGTCTGAGCTGTGTGAGCTGCCTGTCTTGCTCTGGCTGTCTGCCCTCAGTCTGCGCCCAGTCTGATTGACCCTCCCCCGAGCAAACACAGACCTTTTCTGGCGACTTTCAAGGATGTCTTCTCTTGGTGATAATTTGTGGATTTATTTCTGGGTCAAGCATTAAGTCAGAGGCTTGTCATGAAGTAAGTTCTGAGAGAAAACGAGGAGCTCAAGCAGCTGTCTGCCTCCATGCCGCCATCTTGGCCGTAAGTCAGTCCCTTATGTATTTAAGATTAGTAGGGAATAAAAGGGAGGAATATCAACATAGTGCAGCATTAAGGTCTGAGAACAGGAATTGGATTAAATTGAGTTTGAAAGACAGTTGGAAAACATGAAAAATATACTGGCTCAGAGGACCGCTGTCTCAATCTCAACTCTGATGATACTCATGTCTGACATTAGGCAAAAATCTTTGTTGGCTAAATCTAAGTTTCCTGAACTTTAAAATAAAGAGTTGGAGATATAAATTCTGGGGTATCTTTTAGTTCCAGATTTTAATATCCAATTTATCTAATGCACAAATTCCACTCAATCATACCCTGACTTGGTAAGCTCATCCCGATTTGACTGTCCAACACCTTCACTGGGAGAGTTCAGTAAAGTGAATCAAAAGTAAGTATATGACCAGGTCAGTTTTAATTGTGTAAATAAGTGGGCTAAGCACAATGTTTGATCACATCAACTGAGTGTTGCCATGGTCACCAGAAGACTATTTTAAAAATTCAA
Organism: Sminthopsis crassicaudata; assembly: GCF_048593235.1. Taxonomy (NCBI): domain Eukaryota; kingdom Metazoa; phylum Chordata; class Mammalia; order Dasyuromorphia; family Dasyuridae; genus Sminthopsis; species Sminthopsis crassicaudata. The sequence goes on along the minus strand of NC_133618.1, from coordinate 582,551,879 downwards.
TTATATTGAATCTTTTTGAAAGAAACATCCAGTAATCATTTGCCTTTGAAATAATTGTTCTTAAATTCTTTGGCTCAAACATTGGATATTTCTCACTCCAAGGGTAATAATGATCTCTGATACAAAATCTAATGGCCTATTCTCCATCCTCTTCAATACTGCTCAGTGTTTGACACTGTTGGCAGTGTCTGTCTTCTAGATGCTCCCTTCTCATTTTGTTTTTGTGATGCTTTGTTTCCTTCTTTTCCTACCTGTCAGACTCTTCTCAGTCTAATGCTGGAATGTCACTGATAACCCATCTCCTAACTTTGAGATAAGCCCTGAGGCACTGGCTTAGGCCCTCTCCTTTTCCTTATTTTTCAGGATCTCAGCAACTGTCATTTATTCAAAAATCATTTATGTGCAGATGACTGCTGATCTATTAAGTCTTACTTTGTATAAATCCAGTTTTAGTACACACTATTGAAAATCTCCATATGACTGTCCTGAAAGCATTTTAAAATAGGGACTAAAACACAACTCATTATATCCCATGCCAAATCCATCCCTCTTTCATATTTCCCTATTTTTTGAGGTTACCACTATACTTCTAGACATGCACATTCATATTTGTCATCCTCAACTTTTTCTAAATAGAATATGTCAAGGCTTTAGGCAAGAGATGAGGTGGGGATAAACTAGAATCTTGAACAGATAAGTTAAAGGAAAGGGAGAATATATTTCCAAAAAGTTATAGGTGCATAACTTAAAAGTCTTGTCAATTGATCGGCTATAAGGGATTCGCAAAGACTAGAAAAATCTGAAAAAAAAGGTGAGGAAAGATTCTTGTTTCTTGTTTTCTAGAGTCAGGCCTACAGTTAGTGCTTCATAATTACTTATTATATGATTGACATAACCCTCTTCGGATTTCTCCACATCTTCCTGTTCAACAGCTCTTGGCTGCAGCATATCCATAGTGGTCTCTTTAATTGTGCTTATTGTAAATAGTGTAAGTAAGTCAAAATAAACAAGTATTACCTGACATCTTACCTTTTGCTTCCATTAGGTCACAATGAAAACAGTGGTGTGAATTTCTTTCTTTACCTCTCTGAAAGCACCTTTCCTAGTAACACAAATTCTTCATGTTTTGTTGTTAAATTTCTGGTTAAATTCCTCCAAACTTTTATCAACATGTTGCTAATTAGTTAAATATTTCATATTTAGGGCACTAATAGCTAAATCATTGTTTACAGGAATTTAAAAAACTGTGCCATTCTTTCTGACAACCCACTAATAACAGTGTCAAAATAGGAGGGTAATAGACAGGTCTGAGAACCATTTTCTAGTTTTTTTTTTTTTTTGTTGTTGTTGTTTTTTTGTTTGTTTGTTTTCTGTTTCCTGAGTTCAATAGGTCCTCATTCATGAGCAAAATTTTTAACAAATGATGAACTTGTTCACACTGAAGCAGCTTTTATCATCTGGGACTAGTTTTCTGGAGGACCTGGGGACCTCTGGCTAGATTTTAGACTAACAATGTTTCATTTGAAGTAGAGTGTCAAATTGTGAACGTCCATTCACAATGTTGACTAGAGTATAGGTTTGAAGTTGAGAAGACAGATTCAAATCTTGCTTCCTATTAGAACTAGTTGCCACTACAGGCTTTGTCATCCTGAGCAACTCACTTAACTTTATGAACCTAAAGGTTGTCATGAATTCAATTGTGACAATATATTGGGAGGAGTTTTGAAAAACCTAAAAATGCAATGTAAATGCCATTTCTTGTCCTTATTTCCCAATATTATATACTAATTAAGTATTTGTGATGTTTTAATAAATATATTAGTACTTATCAGGAACTAATTTATCCCTGAAATGATGCAGAAAGAAAACCAGCTCTTTCTACATCCTTATATTCATTTGAGTTCAACTACTATTACCTGCAATTACTATACACCTAGGGAATAAAAAGGCTCTGTTCATTTGCTATATAGGACCTCAGTTATGATGAAATAGCTATGTCCTATACTTTTCTCATTTGTACAATAAAAAGAGACCATCAATGCTTCTAATATCCTAAAGAAAAAGAACCTTGAGTTCTATAAATGTCTTTGATGAAATTGACACTATTAATACTTTGAGGAACAGAATATTCAGTCAAAGAGTTATTCTGTCTCTATTTAGCAGTGACTAGCAAAGACCAGCTTTCAATATCTTTGAAGTGTATTTGTTCATTTCTTCATGAATTATTTTTTCTTTGATTTACAGTAATTCTTGCACAAAATTGAATAATATTAAAATTACATATATTCCATTATTTCCTCTCAGAGGGTGACCTCCTGAGTAGTCAGGGCATTTAAATAGAAATGATGGCCTTGAGGCACACAGGTCCACTCTTAGAAACTCCAATAAAAATGCCAGTCTCAATTTAGACTGAAAGAGAAAGGTCTTTAAGGAACTGAATAGGCTGGCTGATTGAAATGTATTTTCTTTTCCTTTCCTTCCTCAAGGCCCAATCTTATTTTCATAAATTTGCCTAATTTTAGGAAATTTGCCAGACTGTATAGCCAAGAATTTTTTTTCCAGCCAGAATACTCAGGTATTGATGACCCTTTGCTTTTAATCTAATTGGAGAGGGCATTAAAATATTCAATGAGCTACCCATTCCTAACCCATCCCTCTCACTTGTTCATCTTGTCATGATATATACAAGTATTGAACAATTAACAAGCAAAAAACAATGATTTATTTAATACTAATTGTGCCAGACTCTGGTAAGTTCTGTGGGTTCAAAGAAAAAAAAATAAAGACAGGGCTTGTTCTCAAGGTGTTTAGACTTTAATAGAGGAAATGAAAGCAAACAGAAATTGATATATACAAGATCCATACACAGTAGATAGAGAGCAATCATAAGGGATAGCACTATGGCAGTGTAATTGTCTCAATTGTCCAGACTACAAAACTTTTATTTTGTTAACTATCATGTAGTGTGACATGTTTCTGTTTACCTTCTGGTAAATTCATTTTCACCAAACTAATTAGCATCTTAAATTCACTTTGGTGCTCATGTTCCCTCAACATATTCAAGCAATTCTTAGGTTCAATTGATTATCACTTATGGTTATACTACCAATGCATAGCTTTTCTAATTTACATAAATAACTATTGTTATTCAACAACTCCCTACATTATTACTTAAGATATATCAGCACTGAACATTCCAAAGTGAATAGCACATTTCAGAGATGCCTAGAACTATTGCATCCTCTGTATAAGTATTCTCTGATTTAGCATTTTTACATTACTCATCATTTGTAAGTTTCTACATTTATGAACATACTACTCTCTAAAATGTATTTTTAACCTCAAAATCAACAACTATAGTGTTTTTTAGTTATTTCTAGGCATGACAGAACATGAGAAATTTGGAGTCCTCCTATGCAGATGTTCCCTATCTAGATGTTCCCAACTGAGGTAAAATAATGTCATGCACTTATTTTTCATTTTTTTCACATGTAAAGAAATCTCATTTTAAGGTATACTTAGTGTCATGATTTCATAGTTTTGTACTTTTTGTTAGTGATTATGTTGTTTAAAATGGCTCCAAATATAGTGTTAAAGGGTTGTCTAAAGTCTTTTGGAGAAAATGAATGCATTAGATCACTTTTGTTCAGAAATGATTTGTAATATTTTTGATCACAATGAATCAACTATATTGTATAGCCACTAAAAGAAGAGGAAATTTGCACAACCCTATGTGAGTCCACTTCAGAAGGCACTAAAATAAATGTGACCAGAAGTTTTCAGGCACCTAAATCTTTATTTTCACTAGGAACAATGATTCAGTATCCATTAATTCAGTGTTTGAAGTGATTTTATGTAATACAATTACCATGAATGATGAAAATGACTATATGTGTGTATATATATATTATATATATATAATATATATATATTATATATATATATATAATATATATATATGTACACATATACATGTGCATGTTCATGTATACACACTCACATAGGCTAAGTGGGGGATAGTATCTAGACTCATCAGAAAGATATTAAGAATAAAAGATTACTATGAATGGTTTCTTGAAGAAGATGGGAGTTTAGCTGAGTCTTGCAGGAAGCCAGAGAAACCAGAAGGGATGAGAAGGGAGATCATTCTAGGCAAGGAGAAGAGCCAGAAAAATATTTGGAGTCAAGAGATGAAGTATTTTGTTTGAAGAACAGTAGGAACTTAATTTACAGAATCACAGAATAGATAGTGTGGGGGAAAGATACAGTTTAAGAACATTGAAACAATAGGAACATATGAGATTATGTAGGGTTTTAAAAGTCAAAAACATTTTGCTATATTTTATCACAGCAATAGGTAACCTCTGGAATTAATTGATATATGTATATATGTATCTTGGAAGGGTGGTGGTTAATAAAGCCTGTAGCTTAAAAAAATTACTTTAATACATGAGTGAAGAATAGACAGCAGGAGAAGAGACTTGCAGGGTATTATGGTGATTCAGGCATGAAACACTGAGAGTCTGCACTTGTGTGATGATAGTGAAAAGAGGAAAGAATGGGGAATATACAAAGTAAAAGTTTTGGTACCTGACAACAGATTAAATAAGGATGCATATCAGAAAGAATAAAGAATTGAGAATAACATTTAGGTTTTGTGACTGTGTAACTTGGAGGATGATGCTATACTTAACAATAAAAGGAAAGTTAGGAAGAGAGATGGAGTTTCAGAGGAAAGATAAAGCATTCAGTTTGGGACATTTTGTGTTAAAGCATCTTTGTAGCTTTCAATTTGAGAAATTCAATAGGCAATTAGAGATATGAGAACATCAAAAAGGAGAGAGGTTAGGGAGAGAAATAATAGATCCAATAATCTTCTACATAGAAATGATCATTGAATCTATTAAAGCTAATGAGATCACCTTGTGAAATAGTTCAGAGGGAGAAAAACAGAAGTCCCAAGAGAGAGCCTTAAGAGATAGCAACTTTGCAGAATAAAGTTCCGGCAAAGAAGTCTGAAAGAATGTGGTACTATGGAGATATTACTATCACAAAACCTATAGAATACTAAGGAGAAGAGAGTGATTGGCTGGAGAAAAAATAAAGACACATTAGATTTGGAAATTAAGAAATGACTGTTAGCTTTGATAAGACCAGTTTCAACTTAATGGTGGGGTCAGAAGCCAGACTGCTGATAGTTTTTAAAAAATAAAATGAGAGGAGGGGAAGTAGAAGTATCTTTTGTAGAAGGCATTTTCAAGTAATCAAGATAAAAAAAAAAGTGGGGAGATATCAATGATATAGGATTATATTTAGCAGCAAATTAAGTAAGGATTTTCTGAAGGTGTGGAGGATATGGACATATTTGTATACAGTAACAAAGTAGAGGTAGGAATAAATAGAAGGTTAATGAGAGAGTAGGGATATTAGAAGGGTCCAATTTTCTGGAGAAGAAGGAATTGCATGGAAATACAAATGCACATGATCATGGAAAAGTCACTTTCTCAATCTCCATGGAAAAATCTCTAGATCAGTGTGAGCCTGTATCTACTCTATTGATTGCATCATTTCCTGTCTCACACATTGCTTCTTCTAGATTATTTTAGGAACTATCCATCACACATCTTTGAAGTTACATATGACATTAGAATTAGGAACCAGTCAGATGCATCTACATGAGACTTATGTCTCCTCACAAAATAACTGTTTCTACTCTCCCTCTGTATCATTTGATGTATGAAAATGACCAAAGTTTGACCTAATTTAACAAGGGAGTAATTATAAGAACCTGGCATAATCTGGAAGTCAGATCCAAATGGAATTTATCACAAGACCATAAAACTCTCTCTTCCTAACACTGATTTTAAGTTCTTCTCATCCAAGGCCCAGATTCCTATTCAGCTTTCCCATTTCTCCAGTGACTCAGGAATTAGGTGTACCCCAAAAAATCCTCTTCAAACCTCAAAATAAATGGGTAAATTTTTTTTAGTTCTGATATTTAAAATTTTTATTTATTGAATTAAATACAAAATAAAGAAAAACACAAAAAAAGAACGAAAAGGAAAACAAAATATTGTCATGTACATAGCTAAACAATAGAGAAGTTTTGAAATATTTAACAATACATTTTCATTTCAAGAAAACATATAATAATATAAGAAATTATATTTATAAGTGTCTATCTTTTCTCTCTTCCCCTGTTGGTTGTTCTTTTGTTCTCTGCTGTGCACTTTTGTTTAAACATAGATATATTTATATATACATATATAGAAAAACACAAACATATGCACACATACACATATACATTTATATACATACATCCACAATTAGCCACAGATCCTCATATAGAAATATAGATATACATATCTATATATCTATGTGTTTGTGTATCTACACACATCATAGATCTATATGACTATATACCTACATATATTCAGATATTATATATATACATATATATATATGTATGTATGTATACCCATTTACCCTTATCTAAACATGCATCTAAAACAATATTAGTATGGCTGACAAATAATGAAGATTTCTCTCCTGATTGAAGATTTAAGTTTGATTTTGTCTAAGATCAATAATTACTAGCCCTATCTTTTTTTTTTTCCTAATGAATTCTACTCCTGATCCTTATTGTGTTTTTTGTATATATCTCCTCTTTCCTAGCCCTTCTAACTGTTGTACCTTAATTCTGTTCCTTAATTTACCTTATTACTTAATCACCACCCACCATGAATCCTTCCATGATCTTCTTCCCCCACCCTTTGATTCTCTTCATCTATCCTTCCTCTCTTATTTCTTTATAGATTTTAGAAGTTGCTATGCGTACCCTTCATGATATATATTGTATTGCCTATTTAACCCATTCCAGATATGAATAGTTTTTGTGAACTATGAGCCCTATTCCCCTTCTAATGCCTCTGTCTATTCTTTCTTTGTACCTTATTAGTATAACATAATTATTGTTTTTACCTCCTCTTCTTAGATAGATTTGGTTCTAAAAAGTCAGATCATATTCAATTCTGTCCCCATCTTTCTTTTGACCTACACAAGTAATGATATCAATCTTAAACATATGACACATATTTCCAAGTTAAAAACACACACACACACAAAAAAAACATAATTTGTCCATTTTAAGTTCCTTGAAATTAATCTTTGATATTGCTTCTTATATGTTATATTTTCCTTTAAGTTTAGGTCTGATAGAGAGAAAGACCTCAAAATTTGCCAGTTTGTTGAATGTTCATTTTAAAATTCAATATTATAGATAATGTTGCTAGATATGACACTTTTTGGTTTCAGGCCTAGTTCTTTTGATTGCCAATATATATGATTCCAAGACCTGTAGTATTTTATTGTGGCTGCTGATCAGTCCTATAAAATTCTTAAATGTAGCTCCAGCATACTGGATTATATTTTCTCATTTCCAAAATGTTCTCTTTGATATGGGTTTTTTGAAATTTGACAATACTATTCTCATGTGTTTCACAAAGGATATCTTTGAAGTTGTTATCTGTGTAGTTTTTCTATTTGTACTTTCTCCTCATGTTCTATCACTCTGGGACAATTTTCTTTAAATATTTCTTGGATTATTGTGGTCATAGCTTTTGGGTAGTCTGATTATTCGTGTAGTTTTTCTTGATCTGTTCTCCAGATCTCTTGTTTTTCTTATAAAATGTTTCACAGTTTGTTCTATCTTTTCTTCTTTATATTTTTTTTCTTGGTCTCTTTTACTTCACTGGTTTCGCTTTGCCCTGGGCAAATTATTCATTTTATTTACCTCAGTTTCCTCAACTGTAAAATGGTGATAATATTTGTAGCTATTTTTCAATTTTATATGAAATATTATTTGTAAAGTACTTAACACATACCCAGCACCTAAATCTAAAATAAACTTTATTCCAAAACTTGGCATTGATCATCAGGTTGTCTGTCCTGTCCATTCATACTGGGTTATCAGACCAGGACAAGGGATAATCTAGGATCTTGTCCCTGATTGGAGGAGATAATCAGTTATATGGCCGCCACTGCTTTGAGAAGTAAGCAGAGGAGACTTTTCAGGTCCTTTGGCATCCTGGTGAGCTGGCTTAAAGCATCAACCTGAGCCATGTTGCAAATTCTCTTCTCTTATTTGATTAATTGGACAATAAATCAATGGAGTGAGTGAATAAGTGTCTGGTCACTCTTGCCCAGAGATAATTTGTACTGTGCAGTTCTCTGGTTTAAAGAGAATTGTTATTCCTATTAAGAATAAATAAGTTATAACTGAACTTTTAAGGGTGATAGTTAAATAAAAGTGGTTCAGAATACTATGTACTAGTAAAGAAGAGATTTCCTCACCTGAACAATATGGTGTTCAATAGTAAGCAGAAAGCATAAATGTTCTTGCTGTTCAGATATTACTGAATGGACATTGAAACATTTAAATCAGGATTATAAATTATTCTAAACATATCTGCTTACTCATGAAATCCCTGTTATTTTGTGCTCACTCTTCAACATAGAGATTATGTATATTGCTGGGCAAGTATGATAGATTTCATTATGTTATTTCTTTTATTTTTTGGTAAAATATGATTATGTTTATAATTGAAATAGATCATGATTATGAATATTAGGTTGTATAAATAACACTATGTGGACACATTGTATCATGAATGCCTAGTTTCATAGATATAGATATTCATATCTATAAATATAGATATATAGCTGTAAATATGTTGGATGGTGATTCAAGAGTAAGTATAGTAAGGGAAGAAGATTTTCCCAAAAGAGTAAACCTAGGACCCTGAGAGAATTTGAATATAACTTGTAATTATTTTGTGGTTTACCACTGGAAAATTAGAACTTCCAGTCTGCAAGTAAGTTAGAGAGTATCAGACAAACTCAGAAAAAGAGAAAAATATCATCATATTCCACAAAAAAGATCCTATGGTATTGAGGGAATGCTTATCCTATTCTTTGCCTCTATTTGTACACTATTTATAGGACTGCAATTTTTGTTAATATATTTCAGATTTAATTTTCTCTGTAATAATCAATGATTCCATTAGAATTCAGATTCCTTTAGGTAAGTATTACTTTGTTTTGTCGTGTTTTGTCATCAGACAATGATATCAAAATAAATGTTAATTGAAAAAAAATAATTAATCCTAATATTTTGGTTGATAATGACTCTAATTGACCCCCTTTTCCCATTTTTACATCTTTCCCTTAGTATCTAAAATTAAGTGTCTTCCACTGTGTGAGATTAAAATGTACTTATAATAAAGACCCAATGTCTTTTAGTATTATGAGGTAATTTGCATCTTTTATGGCAATTTCAAGTACCACAGATAGAAATACAATAGCCTGAGGAAGCCTAAGTTTCCTTATCTATACACTGAGAAAATAATATATTTAGTATTTACTTTAGAAATTTGTTGAGATGCATAAATAAATGTTATGTATTATAAATTTCCTATGGATAACAGTAACAATGAAAATAAACTGATTTTTATAGAGAAGCAGGCCTCATATCTGAAAATGTTTTTGAATTTGTGACTATTTCTTTACTAAAGATTCATTTTAATTTTGATTATATTTTAGTCCTTCACAAAGTCCTATTCAATGATTTAATATAATGTAGATCTAGTTCTAGATCCATGATGGATAAGCCAACAGAATACAAGTTCTCAGAGGTTCCCATTTGCTGTAAAAGTTGTAAGCACAAGTCTAGCAACAAGCTATATCTATTCTCTTAAGACAGACCTAAGTGTGGAGACCATTTAGTAACCAAAAACTTGATCAGCAGGTGAAAATGCAGCCATATGATAATAGAGAAGGATAGCTAATATAATATTTTGTTACTCTACTAGTACTTCCACAGTTTCAAAGGCTCTTGAGGAGGATCCTTGCTATATCAAGTGGATACCCTTTGTGGAATTCACAGAAGAATTTAGGCAAGAATCAAATAGAGTAAGGTATAAGATGTAGTATAGTTGTTATCTATACCATCAGAGGGAGAGTTTATAGCAATGGGACAGTTAGATCCATTTAAATGAATGGAAAACACATGTATGAGTAGCTTAGTATGTATCATGAATTATGTCAGATGATCAGAATATGATGACCTACAATGTATCTTCATTGATCAATGAAATTTAGAAATTTAGTCCATGTCATGAGGCATAGTTTTTGTTCTAAACACTCTTGAGGCATGGTTTGGGGAATTGAATGGAGAGGAATTTTGAGGGATTTCTCAATTAAAGAGCAACAACTTAACCATTATAGTCATGCCACATATAATGTAACATTGATCAAATTTTTTTTCAAATAACTTGTATACAGTATAAATAAACCATATAATAACATCATTAAAAATATGGAAGAATATTAAGCTGTTCCGATCAAATTTATTTGTATTCAACAAGCTTGTTTTAAATAATTGTCTTGATCATTGTTCAATGCCTAGAAAATACAGGGAAAACAAAAACAACAACAAAATAAAGCACAATTGTTTTGGGTTTTGGACTTTATTAATTTTTTTTAACTTGGCAATATTGAATGTGTGAAAATCTAATGAAAGGAAAGAATAACAAGTGAATCAATAAAGGATCCCAGTTGAACTTGTTATGTAACCTGAGCTTTAAAAGGAAGACAAAGATAAGAAATAGACTAATTGGTCAGTGGAATAGGTTAGTTAGGTTCACAGGACAAAATAGTCAATAACTATAGCAATCTAGTGTTTTATAAACCCAAAGACCCCAAATTTTGGGATAAGAATTCACTATTTGAGAAAAAACTGCTGGGAAAAATAGAAATTAGTACAGCAGAAACTAGGCATGGACCCACACTTAATACTGTACACCAAGATAAGATCAAAATGGGTTCATGATTTAGGCATACAGAATGAGATTATAAATAAATTAGAAGAACATAGGATAGTTCACGTCTCGGACTTGTGGAAGAGGAAGGAATTTGTGACCCAAGAAGAACTAGAGATCATTATTGATCACAAAATAGAAAATTTTGATTACATCAAGTTAAAATATTTTGTGCAAACAAAAGTAATGAAGACAAGTTTAGAAGAGAAGCAGTAAACTGGGAAAATAAAATATTTTTTACAGTTAAAGGTTCTGATAAAAGCCTCATTTCCAAAATACAGAGAGAATTAACTCTAATTTATAAGAAATCAAGCCATTCTCCAAATGATAAATGGTCAAAGGATATGAATAAGTAATTTTCAGATGGTGAAATTAAAACTATTTATACTCATATGAAAAGGTGTTCCAAATCATTATTGAAAAGAGAAATGCAAATTAAGATAACTCTGAGATACTACTACACATTGGTGAGATTGGCTAAGATGACAGGAAAAGATAATGACAAATGTTGGAGGGGATGTGTGAAAACTGGACCGCTGATGCATTGCTGGTGAAGTTGTGAATGGATCCAAATATTCTGGAGAGCCATTTGGAACTATGCTCAAAAGGTCACCAAACTGTGCATACCCTTTGATCCAGCAGTGTTACCACTTGACATATATCCTAAAGAGATATTTTGTACTATATGTGCAAAAAATATTTGTGGCAGCCCTTTTTGTAGTGGCTAGAATCTGGAAATTGAATGGATGCCCATCAATTGGAGAATGGCTGAGTAAATTATGGTATATGAAGGTTATGGAATATTATTGCTCTGTAAGAAATGACCAGCAGGATGAATACAGAAAGGCTTGGAGAGACTTACATGAACTGATGCTAAGTGAAATGAGCAGAATCATTATACACTTCAACAACAATATTATCTGAGGATTGATTCTTATAGAAGTGGCTATCTTCAGCAATGAAAGGATCCAAATCAGTTCCAGTTGATCAGTGATGAACAGAGAGAACACTGGGAAATAAGTGTGGGCTGCTTACATTTTTCTTTTTCTTCCCAGGTTATTTTTTACCTTTCTAAATCTGCCTTTTCTTGTACAACAAGAGAATTGTATAAATATGTACACATATATTATATTTAAGACATAATTTTACCTGTTTAACATGTATGAGACAGCCTGCCATCTAGGGGAGGGGTGGGGGGAAGGAGGGGAAAGTTGAAACAGAAGTGTTTGCAAGGGTCAATGTTGAAAAATTACCCATGCATATGTTATGTTCTGTCAATAAAAATCCATAATAAAAAAAAATGTAACAATGTTAGGTTCTTACTAAGTGCTAATGAGATGAGAGGATAGGTTCTTACTAAGTGTTAAGTCAGTACTTAACAATTCTCTAGTTTGGGCCTTTAAAGGGAGTTTTACCCCTTTGAACTTCTGGGGAGGAGCTTACATGTTTAAGAGGAGCAAATTCATTGGTTGAAGTATTTTTTCCCAGAAGCCCCTGAGTTATTCCACTCCCATTCTCTGGGAGGATAACAGAAGCAACATTGAGCAAGGGAGAGGAGTCTCTACTTTACGTCAGAGTTGGTGGCTCTCTACAGGAAGAAGAATCTGGCTGAGAGATTGAGTTGAGACAGCAGATCTCCTCCCAGAGAGCAATCGGCAGTTTCTGGAGACAATAGAACATTACATAACAACAACAACAACAACAAAAAGGAAGCTAAGGATTGTAAAAGATAGAGGTTAAATGAGAGTCTCTTTCAGGCATGAAGGACAGTCTGAGAAGGAAAGTAGATGGAAAACTGAATGTCCTATTGGCATAGGAAGTAGGCTAGTTTAGATAAAATATAAAGGAAATGAAGGGAGCTGATACTCAATAAAGTGGAAAAACAGATGAGTCAAATCATGAAAGCTTTTTAATGCCAATCTGAGAAATCTGAATATTATCCTAGTATAAAATAGGGTGTCACTAAAGCATATTGAAAAGATGAGTGAATAATAAAATTGTTACTTCAAGAAGATTTTTGACAGATGCCTAAATGATGTATTAGAGAAGAAAAAAAATAAAATTGGAAATATTCCAACTAGATTGTTCTTGCAATAATCCAGGCAAAAATTGACAAGGGAGCTAAACTAGAACTGTGCTTGTGTTAATGAAAAGGAGACATGCAACCAAGTTTGTAGAAGTGAATGGGATAAATTGAGTGAAGATCTCTCACAAGAATGTGATTTTGAATTATGCCTTAATTATGACTTGAGTTTTGCAATAACAAGTTGAACAAAGCTAAAAGCTGCAGGTGTCTGATTATCTTAGATAAACAAATATCTTCCTCCTGTTGACCCACCCACCTAACCACATCTTTTCATTATCATTTAAGTACTTAATGCAGTAAAATGTGTTTTGGAATCTATATTTTCTGGGTAAATCAGAACTTGCCAAACAGTGAGAGAAAAGCTCAGAAGAGGGGTTGGAGCTTTTGCATTAGGATCTATATAATACTGTGTTCTCTGTTTATGTTTTGCACTTTTCTACTGACACCTTGTCTGTTGGGAGATGCCTTTTCTCATGAGATTGTATGAAGTGAACTGTGAAAGCTCTCTCACAAAATGGAGACAGTGTTCTAAAGACTCAGTGAAGGTCAACTATGCCCCAGAACCAGGTTTCTTTCTCCAGAAATCACGTGGGTTACAAGTAGTGGGACCTTTATTTGTAAGACTAAATTGGGGCCACCTTGACATTGAAACCCCCATATAAGGTAATTTAGTAATCCTAAAGATGTGGTTGAGTTGGAAGTTTTTCCTCATTTATGACTTAGAATGTGAGCTCCTGGCTAATCTGAGCAAATATCCACTCTATAGGGAATGTTATCCCAGACTCCTATATAATTCTTATCTGTTAACTGAGCCTTGTCTCTCTGTGCCCAACTGCTTGTGGGGAGGGAGATGCCCTTTCTCTGGAGATCATAATAAAATTCCTTTCTGCTTTTGCCTTAAGAAATCTCTTTAATTTATTTGAACTGGTGGTATTGTCACATGTAAGATCATAATAAATCATTTTTTTTGATTTTTACCTTGAAAGTCTCTGATTTAAATTTGGATAAGGATCTCTATCCCATACAATTTTGTTTTGTTTTGTTTTATTATTATTATTATTATTATTATTATTATTTATATATTTATTTTTTTGCTGAGACAATTGTGGTTAAGTGACTTGCCTAGGGTCACATAGCTAGGAAGTGCTAAGTGTCTGAGGCTAAAATTTAAACTCAGGTCCCCCTGACTTCAGGCCTGGTGCTCTATCCACTGAGCCACTTAGCTACCCCCCCTATAGTGTTGTGGGCTCATTCTGGGATATCTCCTAACTGTGAGGGGTCTCCTCTCCCATATTGAATCCTTGGGCAGGAGTCCTCTGGGAGAGTTCTCTAGGTGCTCCTTGGACTCACAGGAACTGCTGCTCTGATCAGATAAATTCCCACAGAGAGACTAGTGAAGATAGGGGATTAATTTGACTCAGGAGATAAACCAGCTGAGAAAAGTATTAATTAAGTCAGGTAAGTTGTGTGCAACCCAGGTAGGGCAAGAAACTGGTGAGGGAGACTTTAAATTGTCATGAGTCCATAAAAAGGTTTTTTCCTTTGACAAGATCTGTGTAGCCACCTTGAAGCTGTTTGAGTGGTCTACATTCCTGGTGGTCTAGAGGTTAGTGGCTATAAGAGAATTAAGAATCCCTTGAAATCAGCTGCAGGTTTTAGGAATGAAATAATTCACTCATTCCCAAAATACAAGTTGCAAAATGAAAGTTTATTGTTATATAGAAATCAATTTATCAAGAGACTGACTTCTATAGTGGCAGATCTATGGAAAGTGGAGTTTTTGCACTGAGAATGTAGTTTTCAATGAACAGATAGTCCTGGCAGCAAAGGGAGCTGCCAAGGTCCATCTGCAAAAGACCTTCCTTGATGGAAGCTATATATTGGGTGTCTTGGTGGGGGTTGGGACAGCCTGAGCAGATCAGAACCAGTGGGGGTTGGGGCAGCCCAAGAAAGTCAGACCTAATGGGGGCTGGGACAGCTCAAATTGGCTTAGACTCAGTGGGGGCTGGAACAGCCAGGATCTCCTATTAGAATTCAAAGGGACACTTTTTGACCAGGATTTGTAATTGAATCAAAGGCTCTGGCATCCCAGAAAGACAACTCATTTAGGGAAGATATGCCTCAGCTAGAAGGGGCTAAGAATCTGAAAATGATCACTGATCAATAGGAAATACAATTTCTTAAAGGGATTACAACCTGCTTCAACCTGGCTGACTGGGATTGAAATTGGAAGACTTTAAGTGATTAGAATCCATTAAAGGCTCCCATTTCCCTTTGTTATTGGGAAACCCTTAGCTATTAGACTCTGTAAGGGTGTAGCATTTTCTTTGTGTAAAATCAGTTGAGTTCTCCATCAAAGAAGACAAGATACTGTGACCCAAGGATAAATCTAAGGTAGTTGGCTCTAAAATTTATATTTAGTGTCCTGGGAAGATAGCTCTTTAGAAAAAAATTGGGATGAAGTTCCAAAATGTATAGGAATTATACAATATTGTTTTGTTTGGGCAGGTGCCCTACTGGGAAGAGCTGTTGATACTCTCATGGCTAGGTTAAATTCAAAAAAGTCTTAAATTCCCAGCTGGGCAGCTTCTATGATTGCAGTTCCAGAACCCCCCTCCTTTTCTCCATACCAAGGAGGAGTTGAACAGAAGACTAATTGATTTAGAAAACAAGTTTGTCTTTGTGTGTGTGTTTGAGCCTGTGTTTTGTCTTCTGTGTTTTACATAAAGGAAATTACAAAGGAAAAGATCTGGCTATTTGGGATTTAAAAAATTTGTTTTGTACATAATTGGACTTAGGCAGATAGCTTTTAGCTAGAGAAAGGAAGGACTAGTTCTGAGATAAGGAAAGTTTTTAACTGCCACACCAAAAAGAAAACAAAAACAAAAACAAAAACAAAAACAAAAACTGACACATTTCTGTGAACCTAGAATTGGCCAATTTGGGTCTATAGAAATAGTTAAGATGTATAACTGCTAAAACAGTTATTTTGAGACTTATCTTTAAGTTGCTGGTACTGTTTATCAGCTAACTTGAGTTAGTCTATTGTATTTTAAGCATACTTAATTTACATGACTAAAAGCCTTCTGAGAGCTGAATCTGAGACTTACAAAAACAAACAAACAAACAAAAAAAAAAAAAAAAAAAAAAAAACTCTGGAATTTTCCATGCTTCTCTCCCTTGGAGATGCTTGTGGAATCTGCCTGACCAGAATAGCATCCCTGACTTGCCTCAATTATTTTGAGGTCTGTTCTGGTGCTCCAAGATCTTCAACATGGCTCGTTAGCATTTCTGGCATGAAGGGTGGGCTAGTCATTGGGTCCTAGACTATAGCCAGACACCTGGGTCCAAATTTCTTCAGTCTTCTCCCCAAGGTTCTAAAGTCTACCAGTTTCTTAAACCCCTTCTTGCATGTTCCACTCTATAGACAGACTTGAAAGGATAGTTTTCTGTCACCTTACATTTTGGGGTTTTGTGTATGTGTTATATTTGAAATTCTGATTCTGAAATTGTATGAGATAATCACTATTAACTAGTGCCTGCTAAAATTGTAAACTTTTTTATTCTGGTATAAAATTCTAGAAATATGCTACTAGAAGTTTAAATTTGTATCTAACTTGCTTTTAAGTTTTTAAAAAAATGTGAATGAATTGTACTTTAACATTTTGTCTGCCCTGCTGGATATGTGATATAAATTTTGTGAATTTTGGTTCAAAGTTATTTAGATATTATGTATATTCTGAATCTTAAGGTTTGTCTTGATTTCTCCCTTTAACAAATAAATGGGAGCAAGACAATATGGCTTTTAGGGATATATGTAATGGCAAAACAAATTATATCTGAATGGTGTATAATATGGTATTGAGGATGTATTCCTTTGGAGTAAGGAAGTCTGGCTTCAGAACATTCAAGTTAACTTTTTATTTTTATTTATTTTTGCTAAGGCAACTGGGGTTAAGTGACTTGTTTAGAGTCATACAGATAGGAAGTGTGAAGTATTAAATATCAGAGGCCAAATTTGAACTCAGATCCTCTTGACTTCAGGCATTGTGCTCTATTCACTGCAACACCTAGCTGCCCTCAAGTTAAATTTTACTGAAATGACACCAATGGGAAAACAGAAGTATTTACTGATTATAGTGGACCATTGGATAGAATGGGTGGAACCTTTTAAGTTTTAATTGTATCCCGTTCTTTTAAAGCTATTCCAGATGTTTAGGGAGATTCTGAAGACAGTGTTCCATGTCTTTGTCCCTTTGAACATGGTTAATACCTGAATACATTTTGATGTAGATTGATCATTGGGCATCTTAACGTAAAATGATTTGTGTAATGCTGAGTTTAAAACCATCTACATAGATATGAAGATAAGCTATGAACTTTTTTACTATGAATCTCTTACTGCTATCAATGGAAGATTATAGTCAATGCTTATTTAGAATATGTGATACTTGACACGTAAATTCACCTGAAGCTATGATTAATGAGACTTGCTATTTGAGACAAAATCTCTTGGGACTATAGCTGATACTATTTGGAGTTTTGAATTCAGGTATGATTGTCTGATGGATCATCACATGGATCCAACATCTGAAAGGAATATGACATAAGCTATTCAGAGGAATGTGATCCTGAATTGTTACAAGTGGACATTAGGATTTGGGCAAAAATTGGGAGGACAACTTTGGCCTCTGCTTAAGATGGGATCCTTCTGACTTAGTTTCCCAGTGGTATCCCTTTGAATAAGAACTCACCTGATTATTCCTGAGTCTGGCTATAAGGTGGAATTGTTATTACATACAATTACCTAAGTTGAACGCATCTAAGGATTCTTTATCCTGACCAATTTTTTATTATAATCATGTCCCTGATTTTTCTTCTTATACCAAATTTCTATAATCAGAGCAAGTTTTCAGTAGAAGCTATGGGCACAATTCAAGTATGTAAGATATTGCAATTTCCTATCTGAAAATACTGTATCCTAAATAAATAGATAAGTGAATATTTGGCCTAGTTATCTATCTGTTGCTAAATGCACATGTCTGTTTCTTTTAGCATTTCTATTGTTGCTAACTTTTCTGACAGGCATCTTTGTGAAAAGCTACTTACTCTAATTATTGGGCACAAAAATGGTTGGGGTAATAGATGGTCCCAGATGAGACTTAGTAGTACAGAACCCCAATTTGTATGCTAAATAGTCTCATTAGACTGCAGGCCATGGTTGAAATAATTATTAAGCAAATGACTACTTGTTGACTGAAGAAGGTAGAGTTTGTGGGAAATTAAATCTTTGCTATGTAAAAATTGATGATAATGGACAGGTAGTAAAGGAAACTGCAAAAGACATCAGAAAATTGGCCCATTTCCCATTCCAGAACTGATCCTCATCAAGACCTATGTGTGGTCTTGTGGCCTTGTGGAGGCAGCTGATGGAAACAGGTTCTTTGGTTCCTGTTGATAACTTTAAGTAGAGTCATACTACTCCCTGTCTTGCCTTCCCCTTTGTGCTACAGCTTATCACAAAGAAGATACAAATATCTCTGGTCAGGATAGTAAAGATTGAACAACTCGAAGGGCGAGGTCCAGGTAGAATTAGAGTATTAAAAGGACAAGGATGGAAAAGAACAGTAGAGAAAAAGAACAAACCAGGTCCAGAGGGATTGGAGACTGAGAACAAGATGGTTAAAGAATTGTATCAAGAATAGTATGAGAGGTCTTCAAAGGATAATAAATAAAGAGAAGGAATAGAATGGGGAAAAAACTGAGGGAAGACTTCTCATAAGAATGTGGCTTTGACCTATGTCCTAAATGTGACTTGAGACTTTACAATAACATGTTGAACTACTACAGCTAAAAGCTGCAGGTATCTGATTATCTTAGATAAACAAACATGTTTCTCCTGTCTCCTCCCCATCCCTCCCACCAACCTTTTCATTAGCATTTAAGTATTTAATAAGGTAAAGTGTGTTCTAGTGTTCATATTTAATCTCTGAATAAATTAGAACTTGCCAACCAATGGGAGAAAAGATCAGAAGCAGGGTTAGGTGGTTCTGGATTAGGGTCTATCTAATCTTATGTTTGCAGTTTATCCTGTGCACTTCACTACTGACAGCTTGTCTGTTGGGAGTTGCCCTTTTTCACAAGATGGTAATAAATCATTTTCTTGCTTTTTACCTTGAGAGAATTTGATTTTAATTTGGGTAAGAGGTTCTGTCCCACAGAGATAATATAAATGGGACATAGGAATTGATTGTATATGATGATGTCTAAGAAGGAAGAGGCAAAGATTTAGATTAGAAATAAAGATGACTAGAAAATGGCAAAGCCCTAAATATAGTAAAGTTTAAAAGAGAGAAGGATTTAGGGGACAAATTAATGAATTTTGTTTTGTACATATTGAATTTGGAATATTTAGGGACATCTAATTTGAGTCATATAAAAAGCAGTAAGTTAATATGAAACAAGGTTAAGGCAGGATGTATCTAGGAATCATTTTCTTGGTCAGGTATTCTTGATATCATCAAGTGAAATAGAGAAGAAGATAAAGAGAATGCCCAAGACAGACTCTTAAAGAATATGAATGATGAGTGGGGATAAATATCTAGTAAAAAAAATTGACAAAAATTTGTCAGGTAGAAAGAGGCTGATTTATAGAGTTAAATACTATAGAAAGATCAAAAAGGATGAAGCTGAGAAAAGACCATTAAATTTGCCATAATCATTCCAAAAGAAGTAAAAGAACCTTTCATGATTTAAAATAAATCATTTCATAAATGTTAGATAGCTAACTTTTGCCATAAGTTATACCCAAATCTCCTTAGTATGAATTTGGCAGAGATATTGCCAAGTGAGAATTTGCTATAAATTACCATTTAACTTATTCTGCTTTCCAATTTTACTTTTTGTGACAATACTGTTTCAGGCTTTTCCTTTACATCATCAGAACTGCACAGAGAGAAAGATATCTAGTTTAAAAAAAAGAGGTTACTAGATTGCTATTTCCACATCCTAGTTTACAATTCATCTGTAAAGCTGTTGAAATGTACAATGTCAAACCCATTACGCCTGAGCAATTAACTTTAGCTATATTCATTAATTTGCCAAGCTAAGTCTTTACAAAAAAATGCTGGGGTTTTGTGGTTCAAAATATAGTATGTGATGATTTTCTTAATTAGTCATAATATGGTGAACAGATGGTGAAATTCAAAGTTTGGGTGAAAAATATGTGGAAATCTGAATGGTTTTCTGAGGCTTGTATGAACTCTGAAGAAAGAAATACCATCAGTACTGTTTTAGGTGTGAAATTTCCAGGCTGTTACAATTGGGGGAGGTCAGATATCTCTTCTATTAGAAGTCTAAAATGTGAAACTAAAAAGGCTTATGCCCATGTTGAAAAAATAGAAAGATGCTTTAGAGTTATTTTTAATCAAACTTGCTTGTTTTGTAGATAAGAGCCTTGAGATCTTGAGGTCAAGTCCCCAGAATCACATAAGTTAGAAGTGGCAGAGTCAAATTTGAACCCAGGATCTCTGATTGTAATTCTATTTTTTTTTCCTACTGTATCACCAACTTCACATTGAGATCCTATTCTTAGAAAATGCCTGTATATTACTGTTCTAAGATGATCTCATCTGCAAAATAATAGATTTAAATTTGAAGACCTCAAAGGTTCCTTAAAGTTCTAAATTCATAATATTATCTATGGTTTCTTATTTTGGATGAAACATTTTAGACTGTGTCACAGTAAATTAAGCTTTTTGTTTGTTTGTTTGTTTCACGGATTCCTTTTATAATTAGAAGAAACCTGTGGATCCCCTTCTCCAAATAATGTTTGCAAATAAATAACAAAGATTATAAAGGAAACAAAGTACAACAAAAATATATACTTTTCCTATCCAATCTCTGCATGGACTCATTAGAGATCCATGAATCACAATAAAAAATGTCTAAGTGCCTCTAGCGTAATTATTAATCTTTTAGACCAGGAAGGAGGTGAGTATGGACAATGAGAAATATATGTTTGATTGTCAACCCTCCTGGGGAGGCAGTGCTATTTACTACAATGGAAATTAGACTAAGAGTCTGTAGATCTGGGTTCAAGTCTCACTTCTAAAGAATATAGTATAATCTTTCTGCAACAAAAGCCAGTGAATATAAGTGGGATTCATCAAAGTGGGGAAAAAAATTGTAGAAAGATTATGGTTGGCATCTACTTCAGAGAAAGTGAGCTCCTGAAATAAGCAAATTGAATAGAACGGGATTTAATTAATCTCAGCAAGCATTTTAGGCAGCTATTATAAGTCAGACAATGCACTCACTAATCACATGATATTAAAAAAAAAATCTCCATCATCAAAATACTTTATATTCTACTGAATCTTAGAGCTGAAATAGACTTTAGCATTAATTTAATCTAACTGACTAATTTTTAGAGATAGAGACATTTGGACCATTATGTATAACATGATTAAACTTATTAGGGGCCTGAAGAGAAGTCCTATTCTCTGACCCTATCTGCAACTTCTACTGAAACCCACTCCCTCTCCATTCACGCTTGATCATGTTCAATTTATAATCAAGGACAACTCCATTTTTTCCCATTGGCCACATGAATAATGAAGAGTCTTAAAATTTATGAAGTAAAGGTATCCATTTGCCTCACCTTTCCAGATAAATTTGTCTGATATTTAGGAGACAATCAGCAAATTTCCATTTGTACTCGCTAAGGCATAAGGAGACATAAGGATAAGAAACAGGACTTATTATTTCATTACATCAGGGAAATTCTAGATGAAGAAACTCCACCTATAAAAACAAGTGTGTACCACCTTTGCCATTTATATACTATTAGGGAACAGAGAGGCAGATTAGTGATAGAGTGGATAGAGCACTGAACCTGGAGTATGGAAGAAATGTTCCTGAATTCAGATCTGGTCTCACACACTTCCCAGTTGTGTGTGGCCAGGGACAAATCAGTTAATTATATTTGCTTCTGTACCTCATTTGTAAAAAGAACTAGAGCAAGAAATGGCAAACTATTCCAATAGTTATGCAAATAAAACCCCAAATAGGGTCACACAGAGTAGGACATGAGCATAATATCAGAACAATAATAAAAGAAAATAGTGAGAGGTTAAATAATTTGTTCAGATTCTTACAGCCAGTATGAACCAGAGGTAGTTCTAATACTGAAGGTAGCTCTCTGCCTACTACTCCACGCAGCTTCAAGAAAGAAATACATTTGTATTGTATTCAATTTAATCTTTATTAGTTACCTACATGTAAGATTGAGCAGTTGGGTGGCCCAGTGGGTAGAGTGCCAGTTCTGGAGTCAGGAAGACTCTTCCTCCTGACATCAAAGCAAGTCTCAAACACTTAATAAGTGAGTGACCCTGGCAAGTCATTTAACTCTATTTTCCTCACTTTCTTTACCTGTTAAATGAGCTGAAGAAGGATCCAGTATCTTTGCCAAGATACTCCAAATAGTATCATCAAGAGTCAGACATGACTGATAAAACTGAATAACAACTTGGGAGACTAAACAAGAAGACTAGATTCTGAAGATAATCTCCTAGTATAGCACCATATGCAAGTAGATCCTTAATAAATGCTATTGAATATGCTAATTAAATAAGGCCCTTCAGAACTCAGAAGCAGCAATATCAACTAGGCAAATCCATGTTAACTTTTATTTGCCTGATTTCTCTTCTCCCATATGGAAGAAGTGACTCACCACTTGGTGCTTGGGCTGCCCTTAATGCTACAATTTCAAGAAATAGAGGTCTCCATATGATAAATTATTTTATCAGCTTCTGACAAGTGTGATCCTCTATTTCAGAGTATGTTATGACTTTCTAGTTTGTAGAAACAAAGGAAGAAAAATTATTAAGCCATTAAAAATCTTTTGAATATTCATAACAATATGCCTGTGCCCAGATATGTAGCAGAGGAAGTTACTATCAGATAAATAAGAAAAAGAGTATCATTTTTCTTCCTTTAGCCCTATTCAGTCAGTTTTGAGGAAACAACCAACAGTTAATCTTCATTATCCCTAAATTCGTTTTGCTTTGGAACCTCCACTGGCAAAAGGCTATAGACTATAGGGAGCCTTCCACATTGAAATTAGCACTTCAATAAATAAAGTGCTTAGCTTGTTAGGTATTAATCATGGACAAATGGGGGGGGTAGAAATACAGTTGGCTCAGAAAGAAATCAAGTTTTATCTTATTCAGAGAGGTGCCCAAGGAATATTGGAGAGAGGGAAATTGATTAATGATTGTCTGTATGAATTTATATAAGGAAGAATCTGTGTGGCTTGGCAGAATTACTTGTATCCTTTGACATGATGAGTTGACCAAAGAAATCATGGATATAATTCCTCAGAATCTCTTAGAAGATGTTCTTTGGTGGCCTGTGAAAGGCTTGGCAATAAAATTTTGGTTAAATATGGTAGAAGGAGATCATATTATATGGTTCTTTGTTTAATCAAAAGAAAGGAAAAATAAAAATAGTAACAAGTAGAATTCTCCTAAAAACAAGACCCCATATTATAGTTTAGGGATCTAAGATCTAATTTTTTAAAATATCATAATTAGCATGTTATTAGAACTGTAAATACAATTAAAATTATTTTAATAAACACATTTATGAACTTAATATGTAAAATGTATTATTCTGAGTACCAGAGACACAAAGAGAGAAATAAATTAGTCACTGCCTTAAAAGAGGTTTCCACAGGTAGGAGGACATCACAAGATATACATAGATAAGTTAATATAAGGTATATATACAAGGCAATAACAAGTAGTTTCATAAAGGAGAGATCATGAACCACTGAAACAGCTGAAAAGCCCTCATGAAGGAGGGAATCTGTTACCTGTGCTTACAAGGAAATAAGGACATTTTTTGACACAGGGTTGAGAAGAGAGTATGGTATAGTCTTGGGGCAGTACTTTTATCTTAAGAATCATGCCTAAGTGAAAGGGCAGATCAGTTCTCCGAGAGCCTCCATAGCTTTAAATCATAACACTTGAAGGAGTTGCAAAGCAGCCTTTACTTAAGCAGATGTAGCTTTTGGATTGGGAATAAAATAAATTAGAGGCAAGAGGGAAGAGGAGGGAGGTCAGAGAATAGCAACTGACTCTCATTTTCCTTGTATCATTATCATCCTTTCTCATGAAGAGATCTATTCTACAGGTCTCAGTTAGACCTCCAGCAGGCACTGGGAGGTGGCTTCCATATCACAACACTTTTGTATAAATGGGACATCTAGAAGGCCATTTTGCTTGAATGGAGAAGGCATGAAATGGCATAATGGGAAATAAGACTGCAAAGATTTTAGGTGGAAAGTTTTAAGTGTTAGGTTAAATTTTTATTTTATTTTATTTTATCCTAGAAACAGTAAAAAAAAAACACTGAAAAATTTTAAGTAGGATAATGGCAGGATCAAATTGTATTTTCAGGTCATCAATTTGACATCTTTATAGTAGATATAGAAGGTGAGACTAGAGTCAGAGAGACCAGGTAGGAGACTATTAACATCAAATCAATAAGCATTTAGTGCTACAGATGTATAAAGTAGCATTGCTGGTCAAGGCATGTTGAACAATTTGGCTAGACTATTAATGGTGTGAAACAGTGTAATAATGAAAAGGAAATGGAGAGACAGCTTGCACATATGGAAAAACAGCTAAGAAGTTATTGCTTTCATGCAGGAAAGTGTAGATTGGGACTTGAATCACTGTGTTTCTGATGTAAGCAGAAAAAAGTAATAGATAGATGAAAGATATTGGAGTAGAATAAATAATTTTGACAAATGATAAGGAATAGTCATTGTGCATATAGGGAGTTTTATGGGGATGTATGTAGTATGTGGGTCACAAATGATATCAAGGTTGAGATACTTCTGGGTACCAATGTTAGTATTCTCAAGAGAAATAAACTTGGAAGAGGTACAAGTTCGGTTTTATATATGCATTTCAAAGGAGCACAACTGTTTCAGGAAAATAACATTGATCTTGCAATAGTGTTTATGATTCATCTCAATCCATAGAAAAAGGCATCTGGAAAGAATGAAAGAATGGGATGGATTGCAAAAGAAGGCAGAAAGTAGAAAATAATAGTTTGGATAATTTAGTATGTGAAGAAAACAAAAAAAATATGATCATTATACAGAAATAAATAAATTCAAGAAGATGAATAAATAGAATAAGTATACATTGTTCACCAAATAAAAGAATGTTGGCATTAGGAGACATTAGCAGAATCTTGATGGCAGCTATTAGACATAATAGAGTACAGAATATGAATTTAGGAAAACTTGAATTCAATTCTAAGTTTAGATATTTATTTGCTATGTGACCCTGTAATGTTCTTTTCTCCAAATTCTAATCATTCTCTGGGAGCAGGTTTCTTGGGGAGCTTCTGGAAGCAGAGTTAGTTAGTTTCAGTTCAGTTTCAATAATCACCTCAAATGCAGCCAGGAGTTAAAGTCCAAGTCCTTTATTGTCTCTTCCAAAATCTTATCTCCTTCACTTGAGGCGTGGCTAGTTTTCTGGAGGCCTTCCTCTCTCCTTGGTTCCAGAGAGCTCTTGTTGCTAGTCCTTTGTCTCTCCCAGCTTCAGGCTCTCATCTTCCCAATGTCTCCATCCAGCACAAAGGTGGAAGTGGGAATGAATCTTGACTCCTCCTCCCAGAGAGTGGGCTTGTGAGTGGGCTTGTCCTTTCATATGCTCTTTTAAAAGTGTGAACTCTTGGGGGGCAGCTAGGTGGCGCAGTGGATAGAGCACCAGCCTTGAATTCAGGAGGACCCAAGTTCAAATCTGGTCTCAGACACTTAACACTTCCTAGCTGTGTGACCCTGGGCAAGTCACTTCACCCCAGGCTCAGGAAAAAGTGTGAACTCTTGAAGGTGTTAACTCTTAATTAGAGAACTGTTAAATACCATACTAAATTAGACAACCAACTTAGCACCTTGTAAGAATCCTAACATGACCCTATAGCAATTTTTACTTAACCTCCCTCTGCCAGTTTCCTCTTCTGTAAAACTAGAGACAATAATGCGTAACTACCAGGATTGTTGTGAGAATAAAATAAGATCATTTTAAAACACTTTGCAAAGCATAAATTATTTTTTAAAATGCTAGTGATTTATTATTATTATTATTATCATCACCATTGTTAGTAATAGTAATAGTAGCAGTGGTAGTTGTGGTGGTGTTGATAGTAATAGTGGTGCTGGTAGTGATGATGTAGTAGTAATGGTGGTGGTGGCAGTCATAGTGGAAGGAGAGGAAAGAAAGGATATGAAGGCAAATAAAAACAATCGAGGAAAAGGAGGAAGACGAAAAAGAAGGGGAAGCAGAAGGAGGGAAATTTCACAGAAGAAACAAAGATCATGAAATATTATTTTAGACAATGGAAATGAAACTTGTTTAAGAGGTTATAGAAAATGCAAACAAGATTAGAAGGGAAGTAACAAATTGGGAAAATATTTTTAAAAGTATAGGTTCTCATTCTCCAATTGATAAATGGTCAAAGGATATGAACAGACAATTCTCAGAGGAAGAAATTGAAACTATATCCACTCACATGAAAGAGTGTTCCAAATCACTACTGATCAGAGAAATGCAAATTAAGACCACTCTGAGATACCACTACACACCTGTCAGATTGGCTAAGATGACAGGAACAAATAATGATGAATATTGGAGGGGCTGTGGGAAAACTGGGACACTAATACATTGCTGGTGGAGTTGCGAAAGAATCCAGCCATTCTGGAGAGCAATCTGGAATTATGCCCAAAAAGTTATCAAACTGTGCATACCCTTTGACCCAGCAGCGCTACTACTGGGATTATATCCCAAAGAAATACTAAAGAGTGGAAAGAGACATATATGTGCCAAAATGTTTGTGGCATCTCTTTTTGTTGTAGCTAGAAACTGGAAGATGAATGGATGTCCATCAGTTGGAGAATGGTTGGGTAAATTGTGGTATATGAAGGTTATGGAATATTATTGCTCTGTAAGAAATGACCAGCAGGAGGAATACAGAGAGGCCTGGAGAGACTTAAATCAACTGATGCTGAGTGAAATGAGCAGAACCAGAAGATCACTGTACACTTCAACAACAATACTGTATGAGGATGTATTCTGATGGAAGTGGAAATCTTCAACATAAAGAAAAACCAACTCACTTCCAGTTGATCAATGATGGACAGAGGTAGCTACACCCAGAGAAGAAACACTGGGAAGCGAATGTAAATTGTTAGCACTAATATCTGTCTGCCCAGGTTGCATGTACCTTCGGATTCTAAAGTTTATTGTACAACAAGAAAATGATATTCACACACATGTATTGTACCTAGACTATATTGTAACACATGTAAAATGTATGGGATTGCCTGTCATCGGGGGGAGGGAGTGGAGGGAGGGGGAGATAATTTGGAAAAATGAATACAAGGGATAATATTATTAAATATATATATATATATATATAATAAAAAATTAAAAAAAAGTAAAGGTTCTGACAAAGGTCTCATTTCCAAAATATATAGAAAACTGACCCTAATTTATAAGAAATTAAATCATTCTCCAATTGATAAATGGTCAAAGGATATGAACAGACAATTCTCAGATGATGAAATTGAAACTATTTCCACTCAGATGAAAGAGTGTTCCAAATCACTATTGATCAGAGAAATGCAAATTAAGACCACTCTGAGATACCACTACACACCTGTCAGATTGGCTAAGATGACAGGAACAAATAATGATGAATGTTGGAGGGGATGTGGGGAAAATGGGACACTGATACATTGTTGGTGGAGTTGTGAAAGAATCCAGCCATTCTGGAGAGCAATTTGAAACTATGCCCAAAAAGTTATCAAACTGTGCATACCCTTTGACCCAGCATTGCTGTTATTGGGATTATATCCCAAAGAAATACTAAAGAGCGGAAAGGGACCTGTATGTGCCAAAATGTTTGTGGCAGCTCTTTTTGCTGTAGCTAGAAACTGGAAGTTGAATGGATGTCCATCAATTGGAGAATGGTTGGGTAAATTATGGTATATGAAGATTATGGAATATTATTGCTCTGTAAGAAATGACCAGCAGAAGGAATACAGAGAGGCTTGGAGGGACTTGCATCAACTGATGCTGAGTGAAATGAACAGAACCAGAAGATCGCTGTTCACTTCAATGCTGTATGAAGATGTATTCTGATGGAAGTGGATATCTTCAACATAAAGAAGATCCAACTCACTTCCAGTTGATCAATGATGGACAGAAATAACTACACCCAGAGAAGGAACACTGGGAAGTGAATGTAAATTGTTAGCACTACTGTCTATCTACCCAGGTTACTTATACCTTCGGAATCCAATACTTAATGTGCGACAAGAAAATGGTATTTACACACATATATTGTATCTAGGTTATATTGTAACACATATAAAATGTATGGGATTACCTGTCATCGGGGGGGACGGAATAGAGGGAGGGAGGGGATAATTTGGAAAAATGAATACAAGGGATAATATTATAAAAAATAAAAAAAGAGGTTATAGAAAATGAAAATGTAAATGAGATTAAATAGGGGTTTGGTAAATCCATGGATGATATATGTTATACATTTTTAGAAGTGACAGATTTATAGGACAGGAGTGAAATTTTTGATGCCAAAGTCATGAAAGTTAACTGCCATTCTAGAGCAGACAATAATAAAAGACATTGGGTCCTTTGTGTACTGTCTGAAACAGAAATTGTGTCTGATACAGCTTACAGATGGCATTGGGAAAACAGAGATATATTCTGCAATCTCTGACTGACTTCTCTCTTTATTTTGAAGAGACTTGCCACAATGAATGTAGGTAGTTTTTAAATATATATATATATATATATATATATATATATATACACACACATATATATGTATATTAATTATTTCTGTATATAAACTATGAATTCTGCTATTTGTGACTTTTTAAATTTTTTCAAGAATTTTTTTTTTCTTTTTTGAATAATCAAAGAACATCCCAATAGGGCTTTATGATCTCTAGTGAATGCATAGACTCATCTATCTCATCAGGAATCAGTGAAATTTCATTTGTTTTACAATATTAATTTAGAGACATTTGCTATCATTTAGATAGCTTGGTAGCTTATCAGAGTGGGCTGAATTTAAAATAGTGTTCATGTTGAAAATTCCCCTTTCAGTGGCCTTAATCACCTAGGGAAAAAAAGAGTCATCCAAACTGCATGTAAATACTCTTTTATTAAGATCTGGAGAAGTCCTGTTGTAGTTACTTTTATTCTTTAGTTTTCCAGATGAATGTTGCTGCCCCACTCAGGTAAACTTCAGGAAAAAAACAACAACAACAACAACCAAAAACTGTATGCTGACTCTTTCCTATATTTCTGAAAGGGAGTGAGTGGACAGAGTTGCAGTCTGCTACTTATTGCCTCAGAATGATGGGATAACTGCAGGGAAAGGAGTAATGATAGATATTGAAATGATAAAATGATATCTGAGAAACTGCTTAGTGGATCTCAGAGCACAAGCCAATGAATTTGTCTATGTATTTCTCTGGAGAGTGGGAACTGTTAGTAAAAGTTCTGAGTGGGAGACTTTGCTGTTAATTCAAAAGATTCTTGCCTTATTAAGCTATTTGATGCTCTTGCAGCACAGACAGTTGTAATTATTTATCATTTGATGCTTAATTCCACCTTTTGGATAGTTTAAGAATTAATGAGTATTCTTGGATAGGATGAGCAAATATAATAAAGATGACAATACTACCTAAACTAATCTATTTATTTAGTGCTATGGCAATCAGACTCCCAAAAAACTATTTTAATGACCTAGAAAAAAATAACATCAAAATTTATCTGGAAGAAAAAAAGGTGAAGACTTTCAAGGGAACTAATGAAAAAAAAAAATCAAATGAAGGTGGCTTAGCTGTACCAGATTGAAAATGATATTATAAAGCAGTGGTTACCAAAACCATTTGGTATTGGCTAAGAAATAGACTAGTTGATCAGTGAAAAGATTAGGTTCACAGGACAAAATAGTCAATAACTTTAATAATCTAGTGTTGGACAAACCCAAAGACACCCAGTTTTGGGGATAAGAATTAATTGTTTGACAAAAACTTCTGGGAAAATTTGAAATTAGTATGGTAGAAACTAGGCATTGATTCACACTTAACACAATATACCAAGATAAGGTTAAAATAGGTTAATGATCTAGGCATAAAGAATGAGATTATAAATAAATTATAAGAACATAGGATAGTTTACCTCTCATATCTTTGGAGGAGGAAGGAATTTGTGACCAAAGAACTAGAGATCATTATTGATCACAAAATAGAAAATTTTGATTATATCAAATTGAAAAGTTTTTGTACAAACAAAACTTATGCAGACAAGATTAGAAGGTGTAACATGCCCTCCTGGCAGTAACAGTTACTAGTCTGTCCTAGGCCCAACAGAGTACCTTTGACCACTGACCTTTGCAGTGTCAACTCTACCAGGCTCACCTCCTCTGAGGCCTTCAAAGGTCTCTGGCCACAATTTCTTGAATAGTAGTTTAATAAATTGTAACACATCAAGAACAGCCACATGTAATCTTTTTTTTTTTTTTAATTTAATTTTTTATTATTTTCTTTTTTATTTATGTATTTATTTTTTATTAATTTTCATAATTATAACATTTTCTTTGACAGTATATATGCATAGGTAATTTTTTTTTTACAACATTATCCCTTGTACTCCCTTCTGTTCAGAATTTTTCTCCTCCTTCCCTCCACCCACTCCCCTAGATAGCAGGCATTCCCATACATATTAAATATTTTATAGTATATCCTAGGTACAATATATATGTGCAGAACTGAATTTTGTCATTGTTGTTGTTGCAAAGGAAGGATTTTATTCGGAAGGTAATTTGGGAAGAAAAACAAAACAAAACAAAACAAACAAACAGACAACAACAACAACAAAAAAAACAATGCTCACAGTTTACACTCATTTCCCAGTGTTCCTTTTCTGGATGTAGCTGATTCTGCCCATCATTGATCAACTGGAATTGGATTAGCTCTTCTCTATGTTGAAGATATCCACTTCCATCAGAATATATCCTCATACAGTATCATTGTTGAAGTGTATAATGATTGCCTAGTTCTGCTCGTTTCACTCAGCATCAGTTGATGTAAGTCTCTCCAAGCCTCTCTGTATTCCTCCAGTTGGTCATTTCTTACAGAACAATAATATTCCATAACATTCACATGCCATAATTTACCCAACCATTCTCCAATTGATGGGCATCCATTCATTTTCCAGTTTCTAGCCACTATAAAAGGGCTGCCACAGACATTTTGGCACATACAGGTCCCTTTCCCTTTTTTAGTATTTCCTTGGGATATAAGCCCAGTAGTAGCACTGCTGGGTCAAAGGGTATGCACAGGTTGATAACTTTTTGGGCATAATTCCAGATTGCTCTGCAGAATGGTAGGATTCTTTCACAACTCCACCAACAATGCATCAGTGCCCCAGTTTTCCCATAGCCCCTCAAACATTCATCATTATGTGTTCCTGTCATCTTAGCCAATCTGACAGGTGTGTAGTGGTATCTCAGAGTTGTCTTAATTTGCATTTCTCTGATCAGTAGTGATCTTTCATATGAGTGGATATAGTTTTAATTTCATCATCTGAAAATTGTCTGTTCATATCCTTTGACCATTTATCAATTGGAGAATCAGCCACATGTAATCTTAAAAGCCTTTATTATACCTACTCACATAATGCCCTGACTTGATGCCCTGACTTGTTAGTTCCCTAGTGAACACCTGGTCTGAAGACCCATGTGATCACTACCAAACTTCTTACCTCTGTCAGCTATCCATCAGCTTGGCTTGGCTTGGCTACCCCAGGTTAGGGAGCCAGGTTAAAGAGCTCCAGGTTAAAGAGAGTGACTGTTGTCTGCAGTGGGCTTATAAAGGGCCTGTGAGGCCACACACACACAGAGCCAATCAGCGAGAGAGCCATCACCCATTATGAAGCTATCTCAATATGGCCAGGACCCCACCCACATGGCAGTCCTCTATCCACAGAGAATACTTCTGGGCCACTCAAATCTCCTGTTGCACTGTGCCCACTTATTTAAAGGACCCTTACAAGAAGGGAAACAATAAACTAGGAAAACATTTTTACAGTCAAAGGTTCTGATAAAGTCCTCATTTCCAAATTATATAGAAAATTGACTCTAATTTATAAGAAATCTATCCATTTTCCAATTGACAAATGGTCAAAGGATATGAACAGAAAATTCTCACATGAAGAAATTGAAACTATTTCTAGCCATATATAAAGATGCTCCAAGTCATTATTAATCAGAGAAATGCAATAGAGATACCACTACACACTTGTCAGATTGTCCAGAATGACAGGAAAAGATGATGCTAAATGTTGGGGGTTTGTGGGAAAACTGGGACACTTATACATTGTTGGTGGAATTGTGAATGCATCCAGCCATTCTGGAGAGCAATTTAGAACAATGCTCAAAAAGTTATCAAACTGTGCATTCCCTTTGATCCAGAAGTGTTATTATGAGCTTATATCCCAAAGAGATCTTAAAGAAGGGAAAGGGACCTGCATGTGCCAAAATGTTTGTAGTAGCCAGAAACCGGAAACTGAGTGGATGGCCATCAATTGGAGAATGGCTGAACAAATTGTGGTATATGAATATCATGGAATATTATAGTTCTGTAAGAAATGACCAGCAGGATGATTTCAGAAAGGCCTGGAGAGACTTACATGAATTGATGATGAATGAAAGGAGCAGGTCCCAGAGATCATTATATACTTCATTAACAATACTATATGATGACCAATTCTGATGAAAGTGGCTCTCTTCAACAATGAGATGAATCAAATCAGTTCCAATTGTGCAGTAATGAATAGAACCAGCTTACACCCTTCGGAAGAACTCTGGGAAATGAGTGTGAACACAGAATTCTCAATCCCTCTATTTTTGTCCGCTTGCATTTTTTACTTCCTTCATAGGTTAATTGTACATTACTTCAAAGTCTTATTCTTCTTGTGCAGCAAAATAACTGTATGGATATGTATACATATATTGTATTTAACATATACTTTAACATTTTTAACATGTATTGGTCTACTTGCCATCTAGGAAAGGGGGTGGAGGGAAGGAGAGGAAAAATTGGAACAAAGGTTTTGCAATTGTTAATGCTGAAAAATTACCCATGCATAATATCTTATAAATGAAAAGCTATAATTAAAATAAAGAATTAATGAGCATTGGAGAAAATGCCCAATCTCCCATTTTGTTGAACACATGACTTGGATACATCTGATTTATTATTCAAGAGATTCTAAAGTCATAGCCACACAAAATAGACATTGAGATATTATTATGCTAATCAGCTTTGGGGTGGGTGGGGTGGGAATCCTTCAGTAGGCACTTATAATATACTGTCTAGAGAAAAATTTCAAACCTTTTTCCTCCTGGAATTCAAGCCTTGTCTATACACACTAATTTGATGTTATCATATCTTAGGTTCTGTTATACTACTTATTTTACAGGCACTATGCCCTAACCATACTAGATCATTCCTTACCTCATTAACATGCTTTATACTTTCTTCCCTTTCTGCCTCTTTTTACATTGTTCCCAATAATTACATAACTTTTTCTGTAATAACTCATGCTGTGGAATGGTACATTTGTCCTCTAGTGCCTTAGGGCTCTGATTAAGTGTGTTAAGGATCACACCTAATGTGAAACCCAGAAAGCCTGTAAAAGGTTAAAGGGGACTGTACCAGTAAGGGGCAGGTATTGCCTTTGATGTTAAAACAGAGCCCCTAATTTAGTTCTAAAGTTATTTTTTTATAAACCAGCACTTAGTAGACAAGAAGCTATGGCAATAATCCTTAGGAGAAGATACCATTACACTAACTAAACACAGAACCTATAGTGACCAGTTTACTGAACTATCAAAAACAGATTTTTCCAGACTTGTCCAAATAAAAGTTGAGCCTTAAATGGTTTGTATTTCTTCTTCACCTGCTGATTTCCTACCCATCTTTTATTTTCCCCTTATTTAGTGTTTTATTTTTCCCAGTTACATGAAAACAATTTTTAACATTCATTTAAAAAATCTTGAGTTCCTCCATTCCTCTACCACATTAAGAAGGTACATGTGAAGTTATGAAAAATATTCTATAGAAGTCATTTTGCAAAAACAAACAGATTCTATCCCCCCAAAAATATTCCAGAAAAATAAAGTTTAAAATGTCTGCTTCAATCTGTATTCAGACACAATCACTTCTTTTTTCTGGTTATGGGAGCTTCTGTAGCTAGAGCAGCACACAAAGTGTCAGGTTAAACTACAAGTGGAGCTATGCTCCAAGCAACCTTGAGAAGCTGGATGAGAGCAAAGTACAAAGTGAGTATCAAACTGCATTAAAGAGAAGCAGTTGTCAAGATGGAGGATGTTAGGTCCTGTTAGGAGAATGTCCTCTGATATACACAACATTTGGATTGGAAGACTAGTTTATAGAAACTATTATTGTTTGTCCTATGTTCTCACAAAGGACCATGACATCAGGAATATGATGCCATGACATGGAAATAAATTGGATTTAAGTGAGGGTGAACTGTGCAAAGTCACTAGCTTCACTTCTTCCTCTATAGACATTGGAGTCCATTGATAAAATATACATCAAGATGACTAGATGCAGTGGGAGAACTTGGCCTTATTAAGATAAAGTCTTTAAGAAGTGTCAGATTGACTGAAGCAACATCCATTCAGTGATTAAGGCTAAGTAATAATTGAGGCAAAGAATGGCTTCTGTTAACAGACAGCTCATTGCCCCTTTGATTATTTGAAACTAAAATAAAACACAAATAAGCCAGATAATATATTATAGATTATATTATAAGCAAATTGTTCCAACAATAACTTAACTGAGTTGATTTCCAAATAGTTGTAAGAATTCAATGATTATGTGGACCCAAGATTGAAAGCATCCTTCAGCCAGAGGGATGCTTGAACCTGAATAGGATCAGTATTTTCAAATCACAGTTATCAATTGGTATTCACTGCTTTCTGTGTCATATGCTTCTCTATGTAGCTGGTAATATTGGGGCTAGAGGCTAGGAGACCCATGTTTAAACCCATCTGCAGACACTTACTATCTGTTTAATTTAATCTCAGTTTCATCTATTTAATTTAATCTCAGTTTGCCTCATCTATAAAAAGGGAATAATAATAATATCAAATTCTCAGGGTTATTGGGAGTATCAAATGAGATGTCTTTAAAACCAAAATCATTTATATATATATATATATATATATATATATATATATATATATATATATAATTTTTTCTTCCATTTTTGGGGTAGACTGCTGGAGGGGTAGCTTCCAGCATAAGACAGAAAGCCATCAATGAGCTTTCACAGCGGGCAAAGGTGGTGCTGACTTTGGCAACAACACTTGTTTCTCATTAGCCTTCATTACTTCCTTTTGCTGTTGGAGACATTGCTGGTGAGCCATACTATGTTCTATCACACCTTGTAATCATAGGTGTCATAACCAAGGTTTGGTGTGGTGATGTAGCTGTCACCTTCCAACACAATCCCATAGACACTTGGATTCCAGAAGCTGCACTTCCTGACATTTTCTGTGCACTTGACACACAATTGAGCATGTACCTGTCATTGGAATGAAATATTGTCACGAAGTAGTGGGTTCCTGCTGCTTTCTAAATGCCACTGTCTTTATTTTCACTGATCCTGAAACAATAGTGTTGCCTTTCAAACTAGATAGTTTATGCTGGTAAATTCACTCTTAAATCTTAAATTATCTTATTTGGGTCATTACTCACCAACAGGTGCCAAGACACTGGTCTGATAGTCAAGAAGTCTTGGTTACTATCGTTTAACTCAGAATACTTAGGGAGAAAGAAAATGATCATTGTCCAAAATCCCATTTCCTACCTCTCCCAATTATTACTTGCTCATTACAAAAGAAAATAATGTGCACTCAATATCATTATGAAAAGGAGAAATGAAGTTTAAAAAAAAAAAGAGAGAAATTTTTCTCTCCCTATGGAAGCCATGATATAGAAAAAAAAGGACCGAATTTGAAACCAGAGTATTTGGGTTCTGATCTAAGCTCTGCCACTTATTATATACCTCCGAAATAAATCTCTGAAATGAAATGATTGAATCATTATCTCTTTATTTATTGGACGATTATAATCTTATTTGATTCCAACAACCCTAGAAAAGTTGTTAACCCTCTTGTTAAGGAGGAAACTGTGACAAAGAGAGCTTACGTGATTTTCCGAGCATTACCTATCTAGGGAATGTCCAAATCTAGATTTGAACTCAGATCTTCCTGACTTTGGGCCTGGCATTCTATCCTCTGAATCACTTAGCAGCCTAATATGCAAATATAAATTGAGATTATAATGTAGTAGTGGCTAGAGATCTGGCCTCAGAATCAGGGAGACTTGACTGGGACACATACTGAAGGTGTGAACCTAGGTTCAAGCCCTAAAGAGTTTTGTAAAACTTTGATTGCAGGGACATTGCTGATTTATCTTATTAGGGGGAGTTTCCTTCCTTGGAGTTCCCCAAAACATTTAAATCAGACATTATTAATTTTGTAATGTCAAAGGTTCAAGGATTAGTGTTCAGAGGCAAAAGATGTCCATTCCATTTCTGAACATTGACAAGATGCATACAGTTAGGTGATTTCATAGAAACCCACGTGATCATATGTTGGTAAGAAGTCACTTCCATTATGCCTGTTAAGAAACTGTTTCTCTTAGTGACAAAAGGAACTAATAATCACTCCTTTAAATGTCAACCAGGTAATTACTAACATAATTATCATTCAATTTAATTAAACTTTTATAAGAAATTGTACAAATACCCTCCAGAACTGGTGTCTCCCCTCTAATATACATCATCATAATAATGGTCATTTGATCATTTTTCTATTAAACTATTCCCAGAATTGGATTTCCTAATTTTAATTTTGTTGCAGTTTAGAGCTAGATGAACATTACATAATTGGGATCCTCAATGTTTTAAAGAGATATTTCCATTTTAATGGATCACGAGGAATAGCTACTTTGTTTTATGAAAGGATGAAGGAGTATTCAATGGTAGATTAAAAGCTAGTTATGCATGAACAACTTCGTTCACTTGCTTAGATCAAGGATTTAATAAGAACCAGACAAGACATATGAACCCGGAAGCCCATCCTTCTGCTCCCCACTACCTGTACCGTCCAAGGCCACTGCTTCATTTCCATGACGCCCACAGCTGTGATCTCTGCTTGTTGAGCCAAGCCTGGGTCCCCGACCTTGGGACTCCTCCAGCCCGAGCTTACTCTGTGGCTCCCTGGACCAGATGTCCTTCATCTTCACTTCCCACACGCAGATGTATCAAGGAGGCCAATGTGAAGCAGCTGGATGTTAACAACCCAGATGTCGTCTTTGGGATCCTCTCTGCCCGTCCCTACCTTGCAGGTACTGAAATCTCATATGGTGACCGTGCATGGTGAATGTGGCAAGTATTTCGTGACTAGTAGTTCTGTCCAGGTGAATGCTGATTCCTCCGTGAAGCTGCTGGTAGAGGAAGCCATGGTTCTGGAAATAGTGGACCTGCCAGTCTCCAAATCTAACTTACAAAAAGCTCACTCAGATCTGTCAGTGGCATTAGATTATGTTCAAATCCAGATATAAGGCAATTAAGCTATCGTGAAAGCTTGGAAATCTTGAGCTGAGGGAGTCGATCTTTTGGAGATTATCAGACATCTTGTAACTGGATATGCTCCATGACAGTCACCCTGTACTAAAGAGACCAGGAAATATCCAGGAAGGAAGAGGATGCCCACCTCTTGGACCCGCCCCCCTTGCCCTCCTAATTCAGATTGAGAACCACAAGGGTGGGGGATTTATCACAAAACAAAACAAATCAAAAAAAAAAAAATGTATGAGCTCGATGTGGGATATTTAGCTTGAAAGTTTCATTGATCTTTAAGCTATGTTGTCTTAAATCCTTAAGTAGAAAGAGGGTTAAAAACAAGTGTAAAGAAATCTACCCAAATGAGAAAACAATTCAGAGCTTATCTCATTTCCTTCTGACAATGAGCCAAGAACATACACTGGAGGCATGATGAATGACCACCTTGTTTCAACAGGCTGGTTTGTTTTTACTACTCACCTGTCTTTATGGTATTATAATGTTTTCAGGATTTAGGAAGTAAAGAAAAGGAAAAGAACCAAAGCAATGCTGGAAAGGAAATTGCAGGAATAGAAAGGTAGTCAATTCAATTCAACAAGCATTTGCTAAACTATTATTATGTTCAAAGCCCTTTGTTAGATCTTTTGCTTGATCTCATCAATCTCCTAGGAATTTAGAATATAAGTAGGATAATGCATTTACAGAATATGTTATTGAGTGGATTAAAATTTGATAAACAGTATATATGCAAAGGACTGTGCTCAATGTTGGGGATACAATGTTGGGGTTCCTGCTCACACCTTGATCACAAGATCACCTTGTGAAGAGGAGGTAGCACATATGGGAGGTTTCAGCAACAAGTTGTATGGAAAAGCTCCCTGGCTTTTATATTTCAGCAACAAAGCAGATGTTAATGCTTCTTTTTTAAATGGCATTTCCATTGATAAAAAAGTGTTCTCATTTTTTGATGTTGATTCTTTTGACAATGTCAAGGACTTTAGGGACAAGAGTTTTCCTTTCTGGGTCTTTGGATGTGACTATAGCATCTGTAGGAGCAGTTGCTAGGTTGTATCTCTACAGTGATTATTTCCCATGAGGATATCCTCGGGCACTGGATTATAAGCAGTGCTCTCTCCCAGGTTTTTGTAATCAGCTTCTTCAACTGTCTTCATTAGTGCATATGTGGAGATGGTAGTGAAGGTGGTTTCAATGACATTGCATATGTGGAAATGGTAGTGAAGGTGGCTTCAATGACATTGTATAAATTGTATATTGCCTCCTTTATTCTTTCAGGGCTTAAATCTTTATTGTTTATAAAGCATATTGCATTATCACAAAGAATCTTAATAACTATTATGTAAGATAAATAATTAATTTTACAAGTGAGGAAACAAAGTTTTGAAGAGGTGAAGTGGAATATATATGAACACACAGTTATTATAGAGGTAGATAGGACCCAAATATCCCCTCTGAAATGAATTATTTTTCCTATACCATGTCTCACACACACACACACACACATATACACATTTATGAGATGCTTAATAATCTTCAGAGGCAAAATGTATCTTTTTTTTTTAATTCTAAAGTTTGCTATCAGTGAATTTGAAGATTATTAAGAGGTAGGGTTTTTTTTTTTTGTTGTTGTTGTTGTTGTTTGTTTTTGTTTTTGCCTCAAACCTATCCTTTGAAATATTAGATTTCATATTTGCATGACACCTTTTATCCATATATCTCAAATACTCCACAAATTTCCATTTTCCTAACATCTCTGTAAAAAAAAAAAGTATTTCAGAAGGGGGGAAACTGGGGGAGGTTAATTGGCTTCCCTGTGTAATTCAGGGTGAGTCAGTGACAGAACCAGAAATAGATACCAGGACTATCTCTTCCTGTCCTTGTTCCCATCATGAGAAAAAATTTTCTAGTTATAAATGCATTTAATGACATGGTTCTGAGAATTGCTAATTAGTAGAGTTTTGTGAAGCCCACCTAGTTTCACAGGCATGCATAAACTTCCAAACCTAGGAATGTTCTGATGAAAAGTCAAGGTGATTTGTGAGTGTTTCAAGAGACATTTTATTTGTCTCAATACACGATAAAGCTGAAGGCTTATGTAAATGGATTCAGAAAAACAATTAGGTAACAGGATATAATGAACACAATGAATATAATGATATAAACACAAGCAACTAAAAAAAAACTGAAATCAGATAACTAAAACCTGTTTAGGTTACATGGCAGGGTTCAGTTGTGCGAAGCAACTATATCTGGAAATGACTGGGTACAAAAACAAAAGGCATTGACAAAGTAAAACTATTACATGAAAAAGTAAGTTCATGAAAATTAATTGGGCAATTACTTAATTTTTTTTTTTTACAGAACAATAATATTCCATAACATTCATATACCACAATTTATTTAGCCATTCTCCAATTCTTGGGCATCCACTCAGTTTCCAGTTTTTGGCCACTACCAAGAGGGCTGTCACAAACATTCTTGCACATACAGGTAGTTTGGTAACTTTTTGAGCATAGTTCCAAATTGCTCTCCAGAATGGTTGAATCCATTTATATTTCCACCAACAGAGTATCAGTGTCCTAGTTTTCCCATATTCCCTCAACATTCAACATTATTTTTTCATATCATCTTAGCCAGTTTGAGAGGTGTGTAATAGTATCTCAACATTGTCTTAATTTGCATTTCTCTGATTAATAGTGATTTGGAGTACCTTTTCATATGACTAGAAAAAGTTTCAATTTCTTAATCCGAAAATTATCTATTTATATGCTTTGACCATTTATCAATTGGAGAATGGCTTGATTTCTTAAAAAAATTGAGTCAATTATCTCTTTATCAGAATTCTTTATCAGATTCTCTTTATCAGAACCTTTGAATATAAAAATGTTTTCCCAGTTTATTGGTTCCCTTCTAATCTTGTCTGCATTAGTTTTGTTTGTACAAAAAACTTTTCTAACTTAATCTAATCAAAATTATCTATTTTAAGATCAACAATGATCTATATCTCTTCTGTGGTCACAAATTCCTTCTTCCTCCACAGATCTGAAAGGTAAACTATCCTATGTTTTTTTCTAATTTGTTTTATGTTTACATCATAAAACCATTTCATCCTTATCTTGGTATATGGTGTGTGATGTGTGGATCAATACCTAGTTTCTGCATACTAGTTTCCAATTTTCCCAGGAATTTTTGTCAAATAATGAGTTCTTATACCAAGTTCTTTGGGTTTGTCAAACACTGATTATTATAGTCATTGACTATTTTGTCCTGTGAATCTAACATATTTCACTGATTGCTAGTCTATTTCTTAGCCAATACCAAATGGTTTTGATAATAGCTGCTTTATAATATAGTTTTAAATCTGGTACAGGTAGGCCACTTTCATTTCCTTTTTTTTTCCCCACGAATTCCTTTGAAATTCTTGACCATTTTGTTCTTCCAGATGAATTTTGTTATTTTTTCTAAGTCAGTAAAATAGTTTCTTGGGAGTTTGACTGGTATAGCACTAAATAAATTGATTAGTTTAGGTAGGAACATACTAGCTGCAATACTAAAGGACACAGATCCTGATATTCCAGAATTCAAGGAAGTCAAGGCAACAAACAAGAATCACCTAACTGGAGATTTAAGCATAACATTTCAAAGAAGAAAACAAAAAGTTTATTCAATAAAATTGTATTTCAAGCTTTCATATGGAAAAGAAAAGATTTGAACAAAAAAGTAATCTCTAATATTGAGACCCAAGAGAAGCTTTAAAAGGTTAAAAAAATAGAAAAAGAAGGAACAAGTGATTCAATAAAGCTGAACTGTTTCTATGCTTATATGGGAAGATGATACTTATAACTGTTTTTGGGTTTTTTTTTGTTGTTTTTGTTGTTAAAGTATCACTAATAGCAGAGCAGGAATACATATATATGTATACATATATATATGCATATGTATATATGCATATATATATATATATATACACACACATACATACATTTTATGTATGTTTATTATAAGAAGAATTTGAGGGAATGACAAAGGATGAGAATACACTTGGTATAGAAGGAATGGAGAGGTGGAAAGAAGTTAATTATTTTATATGAAAGGGTGTGAAAAAATATTATGGGGGTGGAGCCAAGATGGCAGAGAGGACACATGCTTCTTTCTGATTTTCTCCCACAACTCTCAGCTAATTATCAAATTCAAACTCTGAATTAATTCTGGACTAATAGAATCCATGAATATTGGAAGTGCAAAAAATTACCAGCAGAAGATAATTTTGAAGATTGACAAAAAAGGTCTGTTTTGGATGGGCACAGAGGGAGGTGGCTGGGCACAGAGGGAGGTGGCCAGACAAAAGCAGGTGAAGCACGGATGCCAGTGCACAGTGTGCAGACCTGGGATGGGATGTGGATTCCACAGAGTGGTGCAGACTTCACTCTGTGGAAAATATAAAGGGAGAAATTTACAGCAGTGTTAGTTATTCTGCCCTAGTTGCAAGTCAATAGATGATCAGAGAAGTTAGAAAACATCCAACACAAACACAAAAGGTAAATAGTGAACTCCAAAATGCAGGATCTAGCCTTGCCCACCCAGCACCAGAAGTGAGTCAGTACAGACTCAGCACAGCTTCTGCTCCTTTCCTGCCTTGTAGAAGCAGCTTGGAAATCACATAGCATAATGTATTCAGTCATTCCCCAATTGTTGGGCATCCCTTCAATTTCAAATTCTTTTCTCTGAGAAAAAAAAAAACTGCTATAAATATTTGTGTAAGTCTTTTTTTCCCCTTTTAAATAATCTCTTTTGCAATAAATGACTAATAGTGGTATTGTTAGGTCAAAGTGTAAGCATGACTTTATAGCCTTTGGGACATAGATCATATTTTTTGATCATTTATGAATTAGGGAATGGCTCTTATTTTTTTATAAATTTGATTCAGTTTCTAGGGGATGAAAGAGTCCTACCAAACTCCTTTTATGACACAGACATGGTACTGATACCTAAACCAGGTTGATCGAAAACTGAGAAAGAAAATTATAGACCAATTTCCTTAATGAATATTGATGCTAAAATCTTAAATAAGATATTAGCAAAAAGACTTCAGAAAATCATCCCCAGGATAATACGCTATGATCAAGTAGGATTTATACCAGGAATGCAGGGCTGGTTTAATATTAGGAAAACTATTAGTATAATTGACCATATTAATAATCAAATTAATAAGAACCATATGATCATCTCAATAGATGCAGAAAAAGCATTTGACAAAATCCAACATCCATTCCTACTAAAAACTCTTGAGAGTATAGGAATAAATGGACTATTCCTTAGAATAATCAGGAGCATATATTTAAGACCTTCAGTAAGCATAATATGCAATAGAAATAAACTGCAACCTTTCCCAGTAAGATCAGGAGTGAAACAAGGTTGCCCACTATCACCATTACTATTCAATATAGTACTAGAAATGCTAGCCTCGGCAATAAGAGCCGAGAAAGAGATTCAAGGAATTAGAGTAGGAAATGAGGAAATCAAACTATCACTCTTTGCAGATGACATGATGGTATACTCAGAGAACCCCAAAGACTCTGCTAAAAAGCTATTAGAAGTAATTCAGAATTTTAGCAAAGTGGCAGGATACAAAATAAATCCACATAAATCCTCAGCATTTTTATATATCACCAACAAAATGCAACAGCAAGAAATACAAAGAGAAAATCCATTCCAAACAAATGTTGAGAGTATAAAGTATTTGGGAATCCATCTACCAAAGAATAGTCAGGAATTATATGAGAAAAATTACAAAACTCTTGCCACAAAAATAAAGTCAGATTTAAATAATTGGAAAGACATTCAGTGCTTGTAGATAGGCTGAGCGAATATAATAAAGATGACAATACTCCCCAAACTAATCTATTTATTTGGTGCTATACCAATCAGACTCCCAAGAAACTATTTTAATGACCTAGAAAAAATCACAACAAAATTCATATGGAAGAATAAAAGGTCGAGAATTGCAAGGGAACTAATGAAAAAAAACTCAGAGGAAGGTGGTCTAAGTGTACCTGATCTAAAGCTATATTATATAGCAGCAGTCACCAAAACCTTTTGGTATTGACTAAGAAATAGATCAGTGGAACAGATTAGATACAAAGGACAAAAAAGGGTACATCTATAGCAATCTAATCTTTGACAAACCCAAAGATACCAACATTAGGGATAAAATTCATTATTTGGAAAAAACTGTTGGGAAAACTGGAAATAAGTATGGCAGAAATTAGATATGGATCCACACTTAACACAATATACCAAGATAAGATCAAAATGGGTCCATGATTTAGGTATAAAGAATGAGATAGTAAATACATTAGAGGAACAGAGGATAGTCTACCTCTCAGACCTGTGGAGGAGGAAGGAATTTATGACCAGAAGAGAACTAGAGATCATTATTGATCACAAAATAGAAGATTTTGATTACATCAAACTAAAAAAGTTTCTGTACAAACAATACTAATGCGAACAAGATTAGAAGGGAAGTAACACATTGGGAAAATATTTTTAAAGTTAAAGGTCCTGACAAAGGTCTCATTTCCAAAATATATAGAGAACTGACCCTAAATTATAAGAAATCAAACCATTATCCAATTGATAAATGGTCAAAGGATATGAACAGACAATTCTCAGATGATGAAATTGAAACTATATCCACTCATATGAAAGAGTGTTCCAAATCACTACTGATTAGAGAAATGCAAATTAAGACA
Organism: Sminthopsis crassicaudata; assembly: GCF_048593235.1. Lineage (NCBI taxonomy): Eukaryota > Metazoa > Chordata > Mammalia > Dasyuromorphia > Dasyuridae > Sminthopsis > Sminthopsis crassicaudata. The sequence goes on along the minus strand of NC_133618.1, from coordinate 582,507,367 downwards.
ACTCTGAGATACCACTATACACCTGTCAGATTGGCTAAGATGACAGGAACAATAATGATGAATGTTGGAGGGGATGTGGGAAAACTGGGACATTGATACATTGTTGGTGGAGTTGTGAAAGAATCCAGCCATTCTGGAGAGCAATTTGGAACTATGCCCAAAAAGTTATCAAACTGTGCATACCCTTTGACCCAGTTGTACTACTACTGGGCTTATATCCCAAAGAAATACTAAATAGCGGAAAGGGACCTGTATGTGCCAAAATGTTTGTGGCAGCTCTTCTTGCTGTAGCTAGAAACTGGAAGTTGAATGGATGTCCATCAGTTGGAGAATGGTTGGGTAAATTATGGTATATGAAGGTTATAGAATACTATTGCTCTGCAAGAAATGACCAGCAGAAGGAATACAGAGAGGCTTGGAGAGACTTACATCAACTGATGCTGAGTGAAATGAACAGAACCAGAAGATCGCTGTACACTTCAATGCTGTATGAAGATGTATTCTGATGGAAGTGGATATCTTCAACATAAAGAAGATCCAACTCACTTCCAGTTGATCAATGATGGACAGAAATAACTACACCCAGAGAAGGAACACTGGGAAGTGAATGTAAATTGTTAGCACTACTGTCTATCTACCCAGGTTACTTATACCTTCGGAATCTAATACTTAATGTGCAACAAGAAAATGGTATTTATGCACATATATTGTATCTAGGTTTTATTGTAACACATGTAAAATGTATGGGATTGCCTGTCATCAGGGAGAGGGAATGGAGAGAGGGGGAGATAATTTGCAAAAATGAATACAAGGGATAATATTATAAAAAAAATTACTCATGCATATATATACTGTGAAAAAATTCTAAATAAAAATTTGATTCAGTTTCTTATACAAATGAGACCTTCATCAAAAAAATATTCAAAATTCTTTTCACAATTACTAATGCCAACTTTATCCCCCTTTTATTTTATTTTTTTCACTCCTTTAACCCTGTCCCTCCTCAAAAGTGTTTTGTTTTTAACCATATTTCTATCACTCTCCCCCTTTTCTCATATCTCCTTAGCCTCCTACTTTCCTGCAGTGTAACATGTATTTCTATACCCATATTGAGTATTTATGTTATTTTCTCTTTGAGCCAATTTGGATAGGAATAAGATTCCCTCATTCTCTTCCCCTCCCCATCTTCACCACCCTAAAAGCTTTTTCTTGCCTTTTTTGTAACAGATGATTTATGCTATTCCATTTTCCCCTTTCTTTTCCCCCTAGTACATTCTTCTTTCACCCTTTAAATTAATTTTTAGATATTACCCCTTCATATTCAGCTGTGCCTTCTAACTATACTCCTTCTAAGTACCCTAGTAATGAGAAAGTTTTTATGAGTTACAAGTATTATCCTCCCATGTAGGAGCGTTAGCAGATTGATCTATATTAATTCCCTTCTGATTTACCTTTTATGACTACTTCCCTATGTTTCTCCAGAGTTATATATTTGAAAGTCAAATCTTCTGTTCACCTCTGGTCTTTTCATCACAAATGCTTGAGATTTCCCTATTTCATTGGATGTTCCTTATTTTTCTCTAAAACAGTATGTTTAATTTACTGGGTAACTGATTCTTGATTGTAATCCAAGCTTCTTTACCTTCTGGAATATCATATTCTTGGGCTTTCAGTCCTTTAATACAAGAAGCTGATAAATCTTGTGCAATCCTAACCATGGCTGCTCAATTTTTGAATTGTTTCTTTCTGGATGCTTCCAGTATTTTCTCCTTGTCTTAATAATTCTGAAATTTGGATATGATATTTCTTGGAGTTTTCATTTCAAGACTCTATAAAATAATTTTCTTCACTGAATTTTTCCCCATTTAGACAACTATATTTTTAAAAGGAATTGTTTTCTTCAATCAATTTTTCTCCCTTTTCTGTGTTGTTTATTCTCTATTGCATATCTTTAATTTATTTTTGCAAATTTTATTCTATGTCTTTTATGTGACTTAAAAATTCATTTTGAGCTATACCAAGGAGGCTTTTTATGCTTAAGAGCAGTTCACATGTACATTTGAAGTTTCACACAGAGGCACCTTGTTCTTTTCCCAATTAGTGTATTGGATCTTCCCTGTCAGCACAGTATTTTTCTATGGTTGAGAATCTTTATTGTTGTTGTTCCATAATTTATTTTGGTAATGTGTATCTTTTAAAGTTGAGGCATTGGACAATACTCTATGATAAAGTAAGATTTGTGCCAGAACTGCAGGACTAGGTCAATATCGGGACAGCTATTAGCATAACTGACTATATTAATAAATAAACTAACAGAGTTATATGTTTATATCAATAGATACAGCAAAAAGTATTTGACTAAATTCAACATCTACTCCTATTAAAAATACTAGAGAGCACAGATATAAATGGAGTTTTCCTTAAAATGATAAGAAGAAACTAACTATATCCATAAACAAGCATCATATGTATTGGGGAAAAACTAGAAGTATTCCCAATAAGATTAGGAATGAAATACAATTTTCCACTATAATAATTAATATTCAATACTGTATTAGAAATGTTAGCTTTACATTTGATAAAATCCAACATCCATTCCTAATAAAAATTCTAGAGAAGATAGGAATAAATGGACTTTTCCTTAAAATAATCAGGAGCATATAATTAAAATTCTCAGTAAGCATCATATGTAATGGGGGAAAATTGGAAAGTTTCCCAGTAAGATCAGAAGTGAAACAAGGTTGCCCACTATAACCATTATTATTCAATATTGTATTAGAAATGCTAGCCTTGGGCAATAAGAATTGAGAAAGAGATTAAAGGAATTAGAGTAGGTAATGAGGTGGTATGCTTAGAGAACCCCAGAGATTTTACTAAAAAACTATTAGAAATAATTCATAAATTTAGCAAAGTTGCAGGATACAAAACAAATCCACATAAATCCTTAGCATTTTTATATATCACCAATGAAATCCAAGAGCAAGAGATACAAAGAGAAATTCCATTCAAAATAATTGATAGCATATCAATAGCATAAAATATTTGGGAAAGTCAGGAATTATATGAGTAAAATTACAGAACACTTGCCACAAAAATAAAGTCAGAGTTGAATAATTGGAAAAATATTAAGTGCTCTTGGATAGGCTGAGCGAATATGATAAAGATGACAATACTCTCTAAACTAATCTATTTATTTAGTGCTATACCAATCAGACTCCCAAAAAACTATTTTAATGACCTAGAAAAAATAACAACAAAATTCATATGGAAGAACAAAAGATCGAGAATTCCAAAGGAATTAATGAAAAAAAAATCAAATGAAGGTGGCCTAGCTGTACCTGATCTAAAACTATATATAAAGCAGCAGTTACCAAAACCATTTGGTATTGGCTAAGACATAGACTAGTTGATCAATGGAATAGGTTAAGTTCACAAGACAAAATAGTCAATAACTATAGCAATCTAGTTTGACAAGCCTAGAGATCCTAACTTTTGGAATAAGAATTCACTATTTGACAAAAACAGCTGGGAAAACTGGAAATTTGTATGGCAGAAATTAGGCATGGGCTCACACTTAACACCATACACCAAGATAAGATCAATATGGGTCCATGATTTAGGCATAAAGAATGAGATCATATGCTGAGTGAAATGAATAGAACCAGAAGATCTCTGTACACTTCAATGTTGTATGAAGATGTATTCTGATGGAAGTGGATATCTTCAACATAAAGAAGATCCAACTCACTTCCAGTTGATCAATGATGGACAGAAATAACTACACCCAGAGAAGGAACACTGGGAAGTGAATGTAAATTGCTAGCACTACTGTCTATCTACCCAGGTTACTTATACCTTTGGAATCTAATACTTAATGTGCAACAAGAAAATGGTATTTACACACATATATTGTATCTAGGTTATATTGTAACATATGTAAAATGTATGGGATTGCCTGTTATCAAGGAGGGAGTAGAGGGAGGGGGATAATTTGGAAAAATGAATACAAGGGAAAATATTATTTAAAAAAATTACTCATGCATATATACTGTGGGAAAAAATTCTAAATAAAATAAAAAATACCCAGAAAAAAAAAAGAATGAGATCATAAATTAGAGGAACATGGAAGAGTTTACCTCTCAGACTTGTGGAGGAGGAAGGAATTTGTGACCAAAGAAAAACTAGAGATTATTATTGATAACAAAAGAAAACTTTTGAGTATATCAAATTAAATGATATAGGACTGGGAAAACATTTTTACAGTTAAAAGTTCTGATAAAGGTCTCATTTCCAAACTATATAGAAAATTGACTCTAATTTATAAGTAATCAAGCCATTCTTTAATTGATAAATGGTTAAAAGATATGAACATATAATTTTCAGATGATGAAATTGAAACTATTTCCACTCATATGAAAGAGTATTCCAAATTACTACTGATCAGAGAAATGCAAATTAAGACAACACTGAGATACAACTACACACATGTCAGATTGATTAAGATGACAGGAAAAAAATAATTATGACTGTTGGAGGGGCTGTGGGAAAACTGGGATATTGATGCATTGTTGGTGAAGTTGTGAATGAATCCAACCATTCTGGAGAGCACTTTGGAACTACACTCAAAAGTTATCAAACTGTGCCTGTCCTTTGAACCAGCACTGATACTACTGGGCTTATATCCCAAAGAAATACTAAAGAAGGGAAAGGGACCTATATGTGCCAAAATGTTTGTGGCAGCCCTTTTGTAGTGGCTAGAAACTGGAAAATGAATGGATACTCATCAATTGGAGCATGGTTCGGTAAATTGTGGTATATTAATGTTATGGAATATTATTGTTCTATAAGAAATGACCAGCAGGATGGATACAGAGAGGCTTGAAGAGACTTACATCAACTGATGCTAAGTGAAATGAACAGAACCAGGAAATCATTATACATTTCAACAATGCTACTGTATGAGGATGTATTCTGAGAGAAGTGGATATCTTCAACACACAGAGAAGATCTAATTCAGTTCCAATTGATCAATGATGGACAGAATCATCTACTCCCAGAGAAGGAACATTGGGAAATGAGTGTAAACTGTTTGCATTTTCATTTTTCTTCCCAGGTTATTTTTTACCTTCTGAATCTAATTCTCCCTGTGCAACAAGAGAATGGTTCGGTCCCACACACATATATTGTATCTAGTATATAATATAACATATTTAACATGTATAAGACTGTTTGTCATCTAGGGGAAAGGGTGAAGGGAGGGAAGGGAAAATCGGAACAGAAGTGAGTGCAAGCAATAATGTTATAAAAAATTACCCAAGCATATGTTCTATCAATAAAATGGTATAATTAAAAAAAAAAGATCCTTACCAAAAAAAAGAAAAAGATAAAGAAATGTTAGCTTTAGCAATAAGTTAAGAAAAAGAAATTGAATGAATCAAAGTAGATAAAGAGCATTAAAATTATCATTCTTTGCAGATGATATAATTTTATGCTTAGAGAATCCTAAAGAATTAATTTAAAAACTACCAAAACAATTAACAATGTTAAATCAGGCATGAAACAAGGATGACCATTATTATAACAATTATTCAATATATTACTAGAATTATTGGCTTTATGAATAAGAAAAGAAAAAAAAGGAATTAAAAGAATTAAAATAGGAAATGAGGAAATAAAACAATCACTCTTTGTAGATGATATGTTGATATACTTAAATAATCTTAGAAAATCATCAAAACCCTACTGAAAACAATTCACAGCTTTAGCAAAGTCACAGAATATAAAATAAACCCACACAAACTTCTATATAATACTGACAAAACCCAGCAGCAAGAGATAGAAAGAGAAAAGACATGTAAAATAACTGAAGGGATTTTGTAAGGATGAATATTGAAAATTAAACATGTATATATTTTAAAAATAAAGAAAAATTAATTAGAAAATAAAATAAAGTAACTGAAGACAAAATATAAAATTTGAATGTCTACCTAAAAGACAAATCCAGGGAATAATATGAACACAAACATATTTGCTACAAGCTATTAGAAGAACAGGGATTGTCTACCTCTCGAATATGTAGAAAAGGAAGGGATTTATGGCCAAAAAAGAACTAGAGATCATTAAGAAATGAAGTGGATATTTTATTATGTTAAATTAAAAAGGTTTTGTACAAACAAAAGCAATGCAGACAAAATTAGAAGGGAAGCTGTAAAGTGGGCAAATTTTTTAACATCAAAGGTTTCTGATAAAAGACTCTTTTCTAAACTATATAAGGGTTGACTTGAATTTATAAGAATAGAAGCCATTCTCTAACTGATAAATGATCAAAGAATATGACCAGAAAATTTTGTGACAAAAAAAAAAATTAAAGCCATTTGCAATTATATGAAAACATGCTCTAAATCACTATTGAGTAGAGAAATGCAAATCAATACAACTCTTAGGTACCACTATACAACTCTCAGATTGCCTAAAATGACAGGAAAAAATAATGATAAATATTACAGAGGATGTTGGAAAACTGGAAGATTACTAAATTATTGATGTAAGTGTGAACTGACCCAACCATTCTGGAAAGCAATCTCTTTAGAGGTTTTATCTAGTATTGATTTTGAGGGAAACCAGAAGAGCTCAATCAAAGTCCTGTCTCTTTGACATCTTGGCTTTGCCCCCCCTCCCTGTTTTTTTCTTTTTTTCTTTTGATGTGTTTATTCTTTCTTAACTGTGATTAAGACAGTGATATTTTACGTAATAGAACATATATAATCTATATCAAATAGACTACAATTTTAGGAGTAAGGGTTGGGTGTATGTATGGGAGGGAGGGAATTTGGAAATCAAAATCCTATAAAAATGAATTCTAAAAATTGTCTTGATGTGTAATTGGGGGGGATTAAATATGATTAAAATATTATATCAATTAATAATTATTTAAGATGCATGATAATCCTGTGATGGAGGAATGGAGAGATAAGCAAAAAGGTCTTCAGATATCAAACTGATTAGCATATAATAAAAGTTTCATTCTCTCTCATCCTTTTCTAATTTCTTCTCTTTCCTTTGTATCTTCTTTCTCCCTTCTTTCTATCTCAATGCAATGTAGACTCAGAAATACCAGTTGTCTAATCATCCCATTATTGATGTAGTTCAAGATGTTCTTAAGAATTAATAATTTCAGAAGAACAAAACTTTGCTTTCATTGCTGCCCAACCTGAAAGGCTGTCTCTACTTATCTTTGAAGAGCATTCTAGGATAGGTGAGAGTGCAAAGTAAATAGTGAGCTGAATTTACTCATTTTTGAGGGCTTTTGTGTTGGAAATAAAATTTTAACCACCATATCTCGTGGAACAAGAGTCATTCAGACATATTCTCAAAAAAAAAAAAAAAAAACTTTATTGATATTTTAGGTTTTTATGTCTGTTATTTCCTTATATACTCCCTGACTTACTAATCCCTTCTCAGAGTTGAATAAAATCAGTTGATATAGTTTACAGGATCTAGCCTTGTAAGCAACATGTAAACAAACCCACAGACCCTTATCTCTCTACAGTGAGGAAAGCAGTACATTTGTTCATGTGGCTTTTAGATCAATGACTGGTTATTACAATTTATCAGAGTTAGGTTTTCTGGCACCATTTTTAAAAAACAGATGTTCCCTGAGACATAGATATAGTTCAAATAGTTTGTTTATTGAGCTCCAGGCAATGTATTAAATGAGGAGGAGCAAAATAAGATAGGTGCAAAGATATCTGCATATGCAGATAAGTATAAGTTCCAGGCAGACTGAGAGCATTCCATTCATTTCCCCAGTAATAGAAATTTTAATTGATGGCCTTTTCACAATAAGTGTTTAGTGTCTGAGGTCAGAAGGATACTGGCAGTTTTTACAGCAGAAGATGGATAGAATACAACATTTCTATAAAGGTCACATTAAAGCATCGACCTTCATCTGAAGCTTCTCTTGTCCCTGGAATACAAATATTTATGTCTTCTTAGAGAAGGAAAACTGTAAACAAAAATAATATCTCAAGAATATGATCATTCACAACTAGTAATAATTCCACTTTACACTTATAATTCATTTCATAATTTTCCAAACACTTTTATATTTCATATTCTATTTTATTCTGTCAATAACACTAATGATACCAACATGTTAGTCACATTTTGTAGATGAGTTCATGGAGGTCAAATGCTGTGTCCAAGATCATGAAGGTAGTTAATGACAGATTTGAAATAAGAACCTAGATCTACTGATTCTTCATACAATTTATTTTAAAAGTCACATTATTTGCTCTTATTTATGAGTTCACTTGAGATCCATTATCATAATTCATGATTTAAGATTAGCAACACTCTAGAGATAGCCCTTTGTTTCTCCAATGTTATGTAATGGATATATTTGAGAATCTCAATCATTGCCAATGCCAATATCATTAATGCCACATATAATCATTGTCCTTTACTGTTATGATTGGAGAAAATCAGTACCCACTAACTCTTATTTACTAGTCCCCCCCAAATTATTTTTGAATTTTAACCCTACATATTAATCATAATTATATATAACATATTGTGCTTTACTATTTGCAAAATACTATTTATTATATTAATTTTATCCTTAAAACTTGGTGTTGTAGGTATGCTTATTATTCTCATTTTACTATTAAGAAAATGGGGGTTGAGAATTGAAATAACTTATCCACATATGCAATTTAGATTTGAGGTTTTTTCTTCTTAATTCTAAAACTAGTATTCTATTCACTATATTACCTAGATGCATAATTTTTGCATGCATACACATATTTATATTTTGGAGGATTTCTATTCCTCTTCCTAACCAAAGAGAGGCAGCATGGCAGAGAGGATAGGATACTGAGCTTCAAGTCAAGAAGTTCTGAATTCCAATCTTGAATCTGAAACTTAGCTGCATAACTTCCGAAAATCACTTAATCTCAATGTGTTTCAGCCATCTCCCCAGGATTAATTTACCAAGTTACAAACTACTGTGTTCTGTTTTGTTGGAGAGAGTTTCCATATTGATAAAATAAATAAATCTCTCACATATCTCTAACATGGTAAGTCCCTTTAACTTTCTCAACTAGCACTTAGTGGAAAACATGTAATGGGAAATTTAAGATGGGGACGCCTATTTCTTTCAGAGTATTAAGAGACAAAATACTGCCTTCCCATAAATTATTTTACAAGGAGAGGGCAGAAAAAGCCTAAAATTTGAGTTTTGCTGGGAAGTAACAGGGATGAAATGACAATATAAATTTCATTGTGAATATGAATGTAAATATATTCTTCACTATTTTCAATTTTCTATAAACCATGTGTTAATATTTCACAACCCCGTTTCTGAAATTTTCTTTTTATTTCTAAGGATATTAGAAGAATTCATTAAGATACTTGGAGGCTGATTCAGCCTTGATTAGAAAACAAGCCCATGTTCACTTCCTCACCATTATCTAGCTTGAAAAAGCATAAAGAAAAGGCCATTTTTCCCTAACAAGAGATTTTTAAGTGTTTCAATGATTTTGACTTTAGACTTTTGATCAGACTCTGAAAATTCATAGAAATAAACTTTTGCAGTGGAGTCTCCACAAAGGAGATTGATCTCTTACATTAGGTAGACACAACTAAAATTCCCCAGGGAGGTACTTTACATGAATAAAGAACCAGAGAATATTAATACATTGTATCTATGGGTTATGCATAATTTATCTCTTTCATAGTTAATCTAATGGCCATTACAAACATAGCATCTACTTTGAGACATGGAAATAAAAATTCCTTTGAACTGTGAGGCAAAGCTAACTGATCAAGAAAAGTATTTAGCTTCTAGTTGTACTCAGCACCCTATAAATAGTAGGTACTCCAAGACTCAATATGAACAAATAAATAGGAAAAAAAAATAAAGTAGAAAGGTTCAGTTAATTGTGAAAACTCACAGTATCTGAAGCTAAGGGAATGGTAAATATAGTAATATAATATTAATAATGATAATGATAATTATGATTTTTTAAATATTAAAATGTGAGATAGAACTTGGTAGGCTGATAAATTTTCTTGATGTCAAACCTCAACAAAAGCTGCTGGGTTTTGTTTGTTTTTGCTTTTGTTTTGTTCTTTCTAAGAATCATAGACAGCTATGAGAAGCCAAAAATTGTCTTGGTAACTTCAAGAAAGATCAATTATTTTGAACAAAAATAGTACAGAAACTTTTCATAATATTGACTGTGAAGAAATAGGTAAGTACTCTGCAATACAAAAGGGAAAATGTGAATTTTCTCCTGTAATTTGTGAAATACCATAGAATTCTATCCTTGAAAGGAACATCAGATTTCTACAAGATGCTTTATGGTATGATATATTGAGCACTGGATTTGGAGTCAGGAATATCTAGGTTTAAATTCAATCTCAAATACTCACCAGCTGTATGAGCATGGGCAAATCGCCTAATCATTTGGCATTTCAGTTTTCTCATTTGTAACATGAGGGACTTGGAATTTATTGCTTCACTGATGTCTTGCAATTTAAAATTTATGCATTCCTCTACCACTTCCTAAAAAGGAAGTCCTTTTTAAAACATCTTGGCAGGTCTTTATCAGGATCCTACTTCAACTTTTCTTAACTACACTCCAATTTAGGAAGTTTTTTATTGTTTAAAAAAAAAAGCATTTTAATATATAAAATAATACAAGCATTTTCATAACAATAGAAAAAATGATTGAACATGAAACTGTAAATCCATTATGTACAAATTGGCTATTCTTTTAAAAATATATAATAAACCTATCCCCCCTTATTTTTCTTTTTAAAATTTATTTATTTTTAATACATATTATTTTATGAATTTTGTTGGGAGAAAAAAATCAGAGTAAAAGGCAAAAACCATGGGAGAGATTAAAAAAAAACAGATAAAGAAGTGAACATAGCATATGTTGATTTATATTCAGTCTCCTGAATTTGTTTTCTGTCCAAAATCTTGCAGTTATTGTATACAATGTATTCCTGATTCTGTTTGTTTTGTTCAGTATCAATTCATGTAAATCTTTGCAGGCCTTTATAAAACCAGCTCATTCATCAGTTTTTAATAGAACAATAATATTCCATTACCTTTATGTATCACAATTTGTTAGACCATTCCCCAATTGATGGGCATTTACTCCTTTTCCTATCTTTGCTACCATAAAAAGAACTGCTATAAACATTTTATACATGTGACTCCTTTTCCATTTTTTATGATTTTCTTGGGATACAGATCTAGTAATGACATTGCTGAATACAAAGGTATACAGTTTTATAGCCCTTTGTACATAGTTCCAGAATGCTCTCCAGAATGGTTGAATAATTTCACAATCCACCAACAATGTATCCCAGTTTTCCCACATCCCTTTCAACATTTATCATTCTTTTCCTTTCATCTTAGCCAGTCTAAGGTCTCCCAAGGTTGATTAGAGAAATGCAAATTGAAAACAAATCTGAGATACCATCTTACACCTCTCAGATTGACAAGAAAAAATGGATCAAGAAGAAAAAAAAACTGAGGGAGAAAACAAAATGAAAGCAAACAGCAAAAGAAAGAGTGAAAATGCTATGTTGTGGTCCATACTCTGGTCCCACAGTCCTCTCTCTGGGTGTAGATGGCTCTCTTTATCACTGAACAATTGGAACTGGTTTGACTCATCCCATTGTTGAAGAGAGCCACATCCATCAAAATTGATAATTGCATATAGTCTTGTTATTGCAGTGTATAATGTTTTCCTGTTTCTGGTCATTCCATTTAGCATCAGTTCGTGTAAGTCTCTCCAGGCCTCTCTAAAATCATCCTGCTGGTGGTTTCTTACAGAACAATAATATTGCATAACATTCACATACCATAATTTATTTAGCCACTTTCCAATTGATGGACATCCATTCAGTTTCCAGTCTCTTGCCACTACAAAAAGGGCTGCCACAAACATTTTTGCACATGTGGGTCCCTTTCCCTCCTTTAAGATCTCTTAAATACAAGCCCAGTAGAAACACTGCTGGATCAAAGAGTATGCACTGTTTGACAACTTTTTGAGCATTTTGTTTTCTTGGTCAGTTTTTTTTTTCCTTCTTGATCTGATTTTTCTTGTGCAGCAGGATAACGGTATAACTATGTATACATATATTGAATTTAACATGTAATTTAATATATATAACATTTATTGGACTACCTGCCATCTAGAGGAGGGGGTTGGAGGAAGGAGCGGAAAATTTGGAACAAAAGGTTTTGCAAGGTCAGTGTTGAAAAATTAACCCACGCATACATTTTGTAGCTCTCCAGAATGGTTGGATCTGTTCACAGTTACACTGTTGTTTTGTTTGTGCAAAAGGTTTTTAATTTAATGTAATCAAAGTTGTCCATTTTCTTTGCATAAGGTTTTCTAGTTCTTTTTGATCATAAATTTCGGCTTTCTCCAAAGATATCAGGTAAATTATCCCTTATTCTCCTAATTTGTTCATGGCATCATCCTTTATATCCAAATCATATATCTATTTTATTTTGACATGGAATGTGAAATATAACTTTTCTCCCTTATTTTTCTTCCCTCTCTCCTGTTGTCTTAGAGATGATTATCAGACACAAATGTGTGGGGGGGAGTTGTATGTGTGTGTGCATGTATATGTAAAAGTAAGCAGAGTAAATTTATAAACCCTTTTCAAGTTGATAGTCTTCAAGTATTTTAATATAGTGGACATTTGAGCTGAAATCTTTTTTTTTGTTTGTTTGTGGGCACACAGATAGTGTATATACATGTATGTACTTAAATATTTGGATAATCCCAAACGCAAAACAAAAAAGTTACCCTTTCAAAATTTTTAAAATTAAGAATTAAGACTATCTGGATCAAAGCTATTTATGGACATATGAAGATATGTTCTAAATCACTTTTTTACATTTTTGGGGTAGATCCCTCTATTAGTTTTATTTTATTTTATTTTTAACTCAAATTTTTTTTTTTTATGAATCATGTTGAGAGAGAAAAATCAGAGCAAAAGGGAAAAAAGCATTGGAGAGATTAATAAAACAGAAAAAAGTGAACATATCATTTGTTGATTTATATTCCCTTTTAAAAATTCTTCTTCTGTATGCAGTTGGCATTTTCTGACCAAAGTCTATTGGGATTGTTTTAGATCATTGAACCACTGAGAAGAACCAAGTCTTTCGTAGCTAATCATTACACATTCTTGCTGCTATTGTGTACAATATATTCCTGATTCTGCTTGTTTTGCTCAGCATCAGCTCATGTAAATCTTTCCAGGTCTTTCTAAAATCGTCTTGTTCACGATTTTTATAGAGCAATAATATTCTATTATTTTCATATACCACAACTTGTTCAACAATTTCCCAGTCAATTATTTTTTCAATTATTTACTAACACAAAAAGAGCTGCTCCAACATTTTTGCACATATGCATCCTTTTTCCCTTCTTTATCATTTCCTTGGGATACAGACCTAGTAATGGCACTGCTGGTTAAAAGGATATGCACATTTATTGTTATATTTTCCAGATTTTGTCCTATCTGAGAGGTGTGAAATAGTATTTCAGATTTGGTTTAAATTTGCATTTCTTTAATCAATTATGTTTTATAGCAATTTTTGTATAATTATAGATGGTTTTAATTTCATTATCAGAAAATTGTCTGTTCATATCCTTTGATCATTTATCAATTGGAAAATGGCTTGCATTCCTTATTAGATTCATATCTCGAAGAGATCATAAGAAGGAATAAGGGCCAATTTATTCAAAAGTATACTTTTTTGTAGTAATAAAATATTGGAAATTGGGGGGATGCCCATCAATTACGGAATGACTGAAAAAGGTGTAGTAAATAAATGGCAATGGAAAATTGCTGTCAATAAGAAATGTTGAACAAGTAGATCTCAGAGAAATCTGAAAAGACTTGTATGAATTGATGCAAAGTGAAATGAGGAGAACCAGGAAAACATGATACACAGTATCAGCAACATTATGTGATCATCAACTATGAATGGCTAGGCACTTCTCAGCATCACAGCAACTTTCAAGACAAGTACAAAGGACTCATGAAGGAAAATGCTCTTCACATCTAGATTAAAAAACATGGACTCTGAATGAAAATTAAAGCATATTTTTTCATGTTATTTATTTTCATTTTTTCATTTTAATCTATGTCTTTTATAACAATTTTTTACTAATATGGAAAAATATCTTATGTAATAGGCAAAATCAAGTTGCCTAACATTTTTGGAAGAGGGAAGTGAGAGAAGAAGGAAGAAAAATTTGGAACTGAAAATCTCATAAGAATGAATGCTAAAAATTATCTTGACATGTAATTGAAAAAAATAAAATACTATTTAAAAATATCTGGGCATTTCAACTATACTTAGTCATTTTGTTTTTCTTATGGCTTACAGAAATCTATTACTATTATCCTAAAGAAAATTAAAAATATATATTGCTAACAAAAACACATTTATGTATTACCACAGGGTAACAAAAAAAAATTTCTCCCTCTTTACTTAACTCATCCTTTATCTTTTTCATACCTCTTATTATCTCCACAAGTTTTCAGGCCATAGCTGAATAACAAACTTAATATGTCCCAGAATAATATTTTCTCTTCATGGCCATAACCAAGGTAAACTTCTCCCTAACTCTTTCCTACCACATGTGCAAAAATTCTTATTAATGGCTATTGAGAAAACTGGTTATCATAATATATTACATAGTATGCTGTGGCATTGATTCTAATTTTTTAAATTTTAGCAATGAAGAATGATTTTAACTTGAACAAGTTATGGGAGGAAGGAAAGAATTAGGATTTATATTATGTGACAGGTACTGTGATAAGTGCTTTAAAATATCTTATTTGATTCTTACAACAACCTTTTGAGGTAGGTGCTAATATTATCCCCATTTTACATTGAAGAAATTGAGGCAAAGAGAACTTAATTGGCTTGCCTTGAGTAAAAAATCTAGTGTTCAAAGTAATATTTGAATCCAGGTCTTCCTAACTGAAGGACCAACACTCTGACAATTGCATTGTTGACATATTAATTACACAAATCTCAGCTGGTTTAAAAGCAATTCATAGGAAATTTATTGTCATATGTATTTTTTATGTAATGATAACAAATTCTAATCACTTTGCTGGTCATTGAGCAAGTAGAACAAATAGAAATGCTCCATTCCTGAAAGTCTTAGAAGGCAAAACAGGCAACATAAACATAGCCCATGTGCAGTTGGTATTTATAGTCAAAGAGTTGAATAGACATGAAGAAAATGCAAGGACAAGGGGCCTGAATAAATCAATTTTGGTATACTTATGCCCTATTCCTTTTCAGCCTAAAGCAAATTATTTTCCTCCAACTGTGCCTAATTTTCACTGAAGAAGTAGGTTAGTCACCTATCAGGCCATAACCTATGGTGAGCTCTCTCCAAAGGAGGAAGATCCTCCCTGTAAAGAGTCAGCAAATACATATTCATGTTTACCACCCCCCATCGTTGTAAATAAAAGATTGTACTCAGAGGACAGAAATAATAAAAGTCCAAGGAATGATTGAAAGAAGAGAACAAAGCAAGATGCATCTTATCAAAATCCCTGTCAATCAACCAAGTTTTCTTTTTTTCTCCTCAATCTTTCTGCATTCCCTGAGAGATCACAGAAGAGACAATTTAGTGAGACACTGGATTGGATTTGTAGTATATAATATTCCATGATTCTTTCTAATTCAGTAACATGTGCCTCTGCAAAATCAGAAAATAGATTTGTTGGAAGCATGGCAAAGTTTATTACTAATGTAATTGTGTAAGGCAGGCAAAAGATGTTGAAGTTTTAGTTGATGATGATGCTGTGTAAATTGCATGTCAGAAATAAATTGAATATTTGTATGCACCACAGTGTGCCTATGAACACAGACCACAAGAGAGATATCTGGGCTTTATCAGATTCTCTGATCTGGATACAAAAGCATAATAAATATGGAATCAAATATAGAGGAAAATACAAATGTGGCAAAGCTGATGCTTCACTTGACATGTCAACAGCTGCCCCCAAGAGC